>NC_081408.1:591933209-592233209 GCF_030272615.1 Cryptomeria japonica | reverse complement strand
GTGCATAACCTAGTTGATCTGATAGGTTTTGTTGAATTCCAGTCAACCTTGTGATTTCATCATTCTTATTAGATAATAAGACTTCAATTTGTCACTTCTCTCTTTCTAGATCTCTTACTTTATCCTCGATTGTCCTCAATTCATCAAGATTTTCAATCATCTGTGTGCTGAAATGTTCATGTTCTCTTTTCATTGCTTTTAGTTGATCAGCTAGTGCTTTGTTCTTTTCTTTCAATACTCCAATCATTTCTTCAGTCTCTTCAGATATACTATTCTCAGATGATGTCTCAATTTGTTCCACTAACACTTGAGAGTCCTGCAAATCATTAGATAATCTTCTTCTCACTTTCAAAGATTTTTGCATTTGCCTTTGCATGTCTGCAATCACTTGATTGGCATGATCCAGCTCTTCTTGCAGATACACAATTCTCTGAAATTTTTTATAGCCTTCCATTGATAAGATCTTTCTCTTTAGGCAATAAAACCCTTTTCCAAGATTCAAGCTCTAATACCAATTGTTAGGCCCAATATGGAAAGCTAATGTACTGAGAGGGGAGGGGTGAATCAGTACTCCAAAACTTTTCTTGAATAATAACTTTACTATTATGCATAAACCAAATAGTGCAGTAACATAAAATAAAGCTAAAACAAATAGATAACAATCATACATGATTCACTCCATAACACATATATTTTGGTTATGTAGAAACTCTTGGTTAGAGAGAAAAACTATGGTGGGGATGGCACCCACAACTTCGCTACTACAATAATAAAGAGTGCTCGGTTAGAGCTACATGTTTAGCTATTTCTAATAGCATACCCTATTAGGAGTAACAAGATCTATTAGATCTACCTTGTTAAAGGATTTTACAACACTTCATCTAAATGCTGCACCTGGTTAGAGGCTTTACAATTTATAGACTTGATTAGAGTCTTTTACCCTGTTAAAGGTTTCTCTTACAACTTCAAAATATTACAATAAAAGTATTACAAATATCTACAACTTTACATCTGGAATGTTATAGAAGATTCTATGTGTACATAACAGATTACCTTGCTTATAGCATACCTCGGTAACCCATATAGTAAGTTGGTAAACCCTTCTATTTACTCTGTTCTTCGACTGTTCTCTGAAAACCTTCTCAGTGAATTTTGTGTCTCTCTAACAATCTTCTTACACTCATGCACACACACCTTTACCTCTTAACTCATGCTGTATAAATTGATCTCTTAAGACGGTGATCCAATTCATTGCTTCGATCTTACAAACATGATTTATTGAATGAATAACCATGTAAAATATTTTATTGGTTAGATGACCTCGAAATCATATACAATCTTCTAGTGCAATTTCCAATGTGATAATGGTTATATGTGCCTCGATCTTGTAACATGTTTTCATATGCATGTCCAAGTTCAATGAATCTGGTAACACATGTCACTCGGTGTATATCAACTCAGTGTGTCATCTTTGCTGCTCGGTAGACATGTAAAGATACTCGATAGACAGCTCGGTGTATACTACGTTCTATGACTGCTTTCTTCTATAACCGACTAGACTGTGCATACCGACTGAATATTTTGGTAATAGTAACCGACTAGAGTATATAGTATAACTTTGACATAAACTAATGGCAATCTGATAAGTAGTAATAAGGACATAACATGACCCCTAATGACATCATATAGTGTCCCAATGGGTCATAAGACACCATATGACCCCTTAGGACACCATACGACATCATACCACCCTTTACAACACCATATGGTGTCCTAAGGGGTCATATGGTGTCCTAAGGGGCCATATAACACCATATGACCCCTTAGAACACAAGAAGACCCATAACGACATGATATGGTGTCCTAAGGAGTCATATGGTGGCATGAGACACCGTATGACCCCTTAGGAAACAATATAACCCCTAACGATACCTAAGGGGTCATATGGAGTCCTAAGGGGTTATATGATATCCTAGGAACCTTTAGTACACAATATGGCCCCTTAGCATACCATACAACCCCTAATGACACCATATGGTGTCTTAAGGGGTCGTCGGGCACCATATAACCTATTAGGACACAATATGACCCCTAACAAGCCCTAAGGGGTCATATCATATCCTAAGGGGTCATATAACACAATATAACCCCTTATAACACAAGAAGATCCATAACAACATGATATGACCCCTTAGGACACAATATGACCCCTAACGATACCAAAGGGGTCATATGGTGTCCTAAGAGGTTATATGATGTCCCAGGAACCTTTAGGACACAATATGACCCCTTAGCACACCATACAACCCCTAACAACACCATATGGTGTCCTAAGGGGTCGTAGGACACCATATGACCCGTTAGGACATAATATGACCCCTAACAATGCCTAAGGGGTCATATTGTGTCGTAAGGGGTCATAGTGTCCTAAGGGGTCATATGGTGTTCTATGACCCCTTAGGACACCATATGACTTCTTAAGACACCATATGGTGTCATTAGGGGTCATATGGTGTGCTAAGGGGTCAAATGGTGTCCTATGACCCCTTAGAACATCATATGACCCCTTAGGTATCATTAGGTGTCATTTTGTGTCGTTAGGGGTCATATGGTGTCCTACGACCCCTTAGGACATAATATGACCCCTTAAGACACCATATTGTGTCGTAAGGGGTCATAGGACACCATATGACCCCTAACGACGCTATATGGTGTCTTAAGGGGTCATATTATGTCCTAAGGGGTTGTAGGACACCATATGACCCCTAACGACACAAAATGACACCTAATGATACCTAAGGGGTCATATGATGTTCTAAGGGGTCATAGGACACCATATGACCCCTTAGCACACCATATGACCCCTAATGACACCATATGGTGTCCTAAGAAGTCATATGGTGTCCTAAGGGGTCATAGAACACCATATGACCCCTTAGGACACCATACAATGCATAATGACACTATATAGTGTCCTAAGGGGTCATAGGACACCATATGACCCCTTAGAGGACCATACAACCCATAATAACATAATATTGTGTCTTAAGAGGGTCATAGAACACCATATGACACGTTAGAACACCATACGACCCATAACGACTCCATGTGGTGTCTTAAGGGGTCATAGGACACCATTTGACCCCTTAGCACACCATATGACCCCTAATGACACCATATGGTGTCCTAAGGAGTCATATAGTGTCCTAAGGGGTCATAGAACACCATATGACCCCTTAGGGCACCATACGATGCATTATGACAATATATACTATCCTAAGGGGTCATAGGACACCATATGACCCCTTAGAGGACCCTACAACCCATAACAACATAATATGGTGTCTTAGAGGGTCATAGAACACCATATAACCCCTTAGAACACCATACGACCCATAACGACACCATGTGGTGTCTTAAGGAGTCACAGGACACCATTTGACCCCTTAGCACACCATATGACCCCTAATGACACCATATGGTGTCCTAAGGAGTCATATGGTGTCCTAAGGGGTCATTGAACACCATATGACCGCTTAGGACACCATTCGATACATAATGACACTATATGGTGTCCTAAGGGGACATAGGACACCATATGACCCCTTAGAGGACTATACAACCCATAACAACATAATATGGTGTCTTAGAGGGTAATATAACACCATATGATCTTTTAGAACACCATACAACCCATAACGACACCATGTGGTGTCTTAAGGGGTCATAAGACATAATATTACCCCTTAGGACATAATATGATCCCTAACAATGTCATATAGTGTCCTAAGGGGTCATAGGACACCATATGACCCCTTAGGACACCATACGACCCCTTGCGCCACCATACCACCCTTTACGACACCATATAGTTTCCTAAGGGGTCATATGGTATCCTAATGGGTCATATAACACCATATGACTCCTTAGAGCACAAGAAGACCCATAACCACACGATATGGTGTCCTAAGGGGTCATATGGTGTCATCAAACACCATATGACTCCTTAGGACACAATATGACCCCTAACAATACCTAAAGGGTCATATGGTGTCCTAAGGGGTTATATGATGTCTTAGGAACCTTTAGAACAAAATATGACCCTTTAGCACACCATACCACCACTAACGACACCATATGGTGTCCTAAGGGGTTGTAGGACACCATATAACCTATTAGGACATAATATGACCCCTAACAACACCTAAGGGGTCATAGGACACCATATGACCCTTGAGGACACTTTATGGTGTACTAAGGGGTCATATTGTGTGCTAAGGGGTCATAGGACACCATATGACCCCTTAGCACTCCATACAACCCCTAACGACACCATATGGTGTCCTAAGGGATCATATGGTGTCCTAAGGGGTCATATAACACCATATGACCCCTTAGGACACCATACGACACATAATGACACCATATGGTGTCCTAAGGGGTCATAGGACACTATATGACTCCTTAGGAGACCATACGACCCATAACAACATAATATGATGTCCTAGAGGGTCATAGAATACCATATGACCCCTTAGAACACAATACGACATATAACGACACAATGTGGTGTCCTAAGGGGTCATAAGACACAATATGACCCTTTAAGACATAATATGACCCCTAACAATGTTATATAGTGTCTTAAGGGGTCATACAAAACTATATGACCCCATAGAACACCATATAACCCCTTAGAACACCATACAACCCTTTACGACACCATATGGTGTCCTAAGGTGTCATATGATATCCTAAGGGGTCATATAAAACCATATGACCCCTTAGAACACCATATAACCCCTTAGAACATAAGAAGATCCATAACGACATGATATGGTGTCCTAAGGGGTAATATGGTGTCATGAGACACCATATGACCCCTAATGATATCTAAGGGGTCATATGGTATCCTAAGAGGTTATATAATGTCCTAGGAATCTTTAGGACACAATATGACCCCTTAGCACACCATACAATCCCAAACGACACCATCTGGTGTCCTAAGGGGTCATAGGACACTATATGACCCGTTAGGACACAATATGACCCCTAACAACACCTAAGGGGTCATATTGTGTCCTAAGGGGTCATATTGTGTCCTAAGGGGTCATAGGACATCATATGACCCCTAACGACACAAAATGACACCTAACGATACCTAATGGGTCATATGGTGTTATAAACGGTCATAGGACACCATATGACCCCTTAGCACACCATACCACCCTTAATGACACCATATGGTGTCTTAAGGGGTCATAGATAACCATATGACCCCTTAGGAAACCATACGATACATAATGAAACAATATGGTGTCCTAAGGGGTCATAGGACACCATATGACCCCTTAGGAGACCATACTGTTGAAATGTGGCAACTGATCAGCAAAGTACTGTACACTCAGCACGTATCCTCGCATGTTATAAGCGGCTGGGATGCTTAAGGCATTGTAAGGTTGATGTACTGTTTTTGCTGGATAATTAGAAAGATTGGACGGCTGTGTATGGTGGACGTAACCCATTCTGGGTGAACCACATTAAATCTTTGTGTTATCTATGTCCTGTTTTATTTCTTTATCTTTTGTATTTAAATCTACATATAATTGTTAGTTCATATTTGCTTTGGATCTGCTTGAAACCCTAACACATACAACCCATAACAACATAAAATTGGTGTCCTAAGGCATCATAGAACACCATATGACCCCTTAGAAGACCATACAACCCATAACGATACCATGTGGTGTCCTAAGGGGCCATAAGACACAATATGACCCCTTAGGACATAATATGACCACTAACGACATCATATAGTGTCCTAAGGGGTCATAGGACACCGTATGACCCCTTAGGACACAATACGACCCCTTAGGACATAAAATAACCCTAATGACACTTAAGGGGTCATAGGACACCATACGACACATAACAACACTAAATGGTATCCTAAGGGGTCATATGGTATCCTAAGGTGTCATAGGACACCATACGACCCATAGCACCATATTGTCTCCAAGCATATGGTGTCCTAAGGGGTCATACGACACCATATGACCCATTAGGACATAATAAGACCCCTAATGACACCTAATGGGTCAAATATTGTCATAAGGGTTCATAGGACACCATATGACCCCTTAGGACACCATACGACTCCTTGCGATACCATATGGTGTCCCAAGGTATCATATGGTATCCTAAGGGGTCATATAATGTCCTAAGGGGTCATATGGTGTCCTAAGGGGTACTTAGGACACCATAAGACCCATAACGACACCATATGATGTCCTAAGGGGTCATATGGTATCCTAAAGGGTCATGAGACACCATATGACCTCTTAGGACATAGTATGAGCCCTAACAAAACCTAATGGATCATATGGTGTCTAAAGGGTCATATGATGTCTTGTGACCCCTTAGGACACAATATGACCCCTTAGCATACCATACAACCCCCAATGACACCATATGACCCGTTCAGACACAATATGACCACTAACAATACCTAAGGGGTCATATGGTGTCCTAAGGGGTCATAGGATACCATATGACCCCTTAACACACCATATGACACCATATGGTGTTCTAAAGGCTCATAGAACACCATATGACCCCTTAGGACACCATAAGACTTATAACAACAACATATGGTGTCTTAAGGTGTCATATGGTGTCCTAAAGGTTCATGAAACACCATATGACCCTTTAGGACACCATATTCTCTCTCTCATTATTTCTTTTTAGGGGGTGGGTAGAGGGGGAGAGGGAAGTATCTATAAACCCATAGGAGGAGAGAGGTGATCGATGGTAATTGAGGAAAAGAAATAATGAGAGAGAGAATATGGTGTCCTAAAGGTTCATGAAACACCATATGACCCTTTAGGACACCATATTCTCTCTCTCATTATTTTTTTTCCTCAATTACCATCGATCACCTCTCTCCTCCTATGGGTTTATAGATACTTCCCTCTCCCCCTCTACCCACCCCCTAATTACTCTCTATGTCTCTCTTCACCTCTATCCCCATCTCTCTTCTCTCTTTGTTGATACTTTCCCCTCTCCCCCTCTCCTCCTACCCCCTAATAATCTCAAACTCTCCCTCTCATTCTCTCTTCACCCCAATCACCCCCTCCCTCTCTCTCTTCGCCTTCCACCTAATTACCTATAGCTCTCTCTCTCTCTCACACTCTCTCTCCCCACTAATTAATCTCTCCTTCTCACCTCTCTCCCCCTCTCCTTTTTTTGATACTTCCCTACACCTCTCCTTGTCCCCTCTAAATTTTGTTGCTAGAGATGAGAATGAAATGCAGAGAGACTAGTCTAGATCTTAGGGAAGAGAGAGTGACATAGAGGTGGAAATTATGAAGAGGTAGAAATATAAGAACCTTGTAGAGCTTGAGAGATTTAATGAGGTATTCATTGATAGTTAGAGATATAGGTCTAGAGAGAGATGTATAAATATGGACAAAAGAGATGGAGGAAGAAACAAATAGGTGGTGTGATAGGTTTAGGAGAGAGAGGTGGAGAAAGGAACAAACATAGATAACATGGTTTATCAAAATTTATCGAACTCAATAAAATTCATAAATTTTCTATTATTAATTAATTACTTATTTGGTTTATTTTGAGATGATTGTTACAAAAATTCATGCAATAGGGAAATCATATGAAAAAGTCATGAGTTTTTTATGTTTTAAAAATGAAGGATGAATTTAAATGAATTATAATTTTTTTAAAACAAATAATTGAAAATATACCTATTCCATATCATAGAGCTCTTAATTACCTTTCCAATGCCTATAAAAAATCAAAATTTTGATATAAAATGCAAAAGTTATGCCCAATTTACTGAAATATAAGGCTTGTCTTATTTCGACTTTAATAAATAATTATTATTTATCTTCTAATTAAATTCTGACAAAAGTCCTGATTGATAGATTGATTGAAAAATACTCATAACTTTCAAACCGCATAATATTTTTTGAATCTGAAACATGCGTCACATCCTATGCTTTGTCTACTATAGGTAAAAAATTTTAAAAAATGAATTTCATAAGGTTTTGACCAAGTTAAGGTGGTCAGACGTAGGAGTTTCTGAATTTCTGAAAATCTGTAGTAAAAAAATCATAAATAATTATTTACTTTATAAAAAATTATAAAAAAGTATGTGTCACATCTGAACATGAGTCTAATACTTATATTATAAATCTTATAAAAAAATATTATGATTTGATTGTGATTAGGGTGGTCAGACATACACCTACTTCTTATCTTTTTCCTGAAATTTGTGTACCACTACATTGAAATTTGAAATTTTCATCAAATAGATTTTTTTTTTCAAAAAACAACTAGTAGCTTAGAAACTACATTCAATTTTCTATAGATTCTCTTCTTACACATTTTAAAAATAATTTTCATAACTTATTCAATTTTTCATGTCAAGTTGCAAAATTCTGATTTTTTTTAATTCCATTGCCACTTAAGGGCCTGTTTTGGCACACCATCATATGACTCCTCTTTTCTGGATCTTTTAATTTTGGCCTCCATAACTATTTTGATTCTCTCTTTCTGTGACAGGTTTGCATGCAGGTGATCTTTGGGAGCTATAGAATTGATTTTTTCCTCAATTCCAATAGTAATTACTTAGAAGCTTATGATAAACAAAATAATGTAAGATGTTATATAATTGACTTGGTGTAATGGGAGAAATAATACATTTTAAAAATCTTGGTTGACTCTTCAAACTACAATGGCAACTTCAGTCTTTATAAAAAAATTATTTCTTTTAATTAGATTTTAGTTATTTGAGGTTTATGCTTTTAATAAATTATTTGAATTAGATCTGATGGAAAATATTAGGTTCTTTAAAAATATTTATTGAATTCATGGAACTATATTTTCACATGCAAGAAATATATCAAGATCTAATAGTAGGCTTATGGTTCTTGTTAACAGTTAAAAAGACTAGACTCAATTATCATTTCTTGGTTGTAAAATCTATAATATATGGCACCATGAAAAATAAAAGATATGGGCATAGGGAGCTTTATGATGTAGAAATGATTAATGATAGAATAATGAGTTGTCATGTAGTCATCTTTTAGAAATATAAATATTAAATACATGTATAATTGTGATAAGCCTAATGTCAAAACCAAGAACACTTCACCTTTTTCACACATCAACATTTGACATTCGCATTATTTTTATAGTACAATTTGTATATCATTGTACTTATGTTATCACACATTGGATAGTGAAAAAATAGAATACATTAACTTTATAATGTGAAGAACATGAGTGATGGAATGCAAATATGAAATGTCATTTTAGAAGACTTTATTGTCACTTGATAATGTGTGGAAATACTTTATTATTTGATAAAATTTGTATAACCTAGACCAATGCAACACAGTGTTTTAATTTCATAGGGATATATAGAGGCACGTGATATCATATCACTAAAGATACAAAGGAATCAATAAAAAACATTATAAATGCTAAAGGAACTTTATGATGTAAAGTATGTAAATGATGGAATGAGGATATGCCACACTTTGAATGTTAATAGTTTTTCATGTTAAAATCAACATAGTACCCATATGGACAACACTAAGCTTTTCTCAAGAACCAGAAATGTGTGCGTTGTAGTAATATTATTTTATGTTGACATGTGACAATGTATTACTCATCACAAAGTGGGAAAGAGAAAAACAAATCACACTATGGTGTGAGGAAACCATATGATGCATTAACATTTTTCACATAGCACAAGAGTATAGCTAGCAAGACAATGACATATCATCATGGGAACAAAGGCATCATCTATTGGGTTGCTGCCAATAAATGCACTCAATGATCTAATGGGACTTGATAATGGGGTTGGTTACCTAATGATAAAGAACACATAAAACATGGTATAATTGATTTTATATTGGCAATAAAAAATAATCTTTTTTAAAGAAAATAATAAATATATGGACAAACATAAATCATTAGGGTTTATTTAGAAATGTTAAACAATAATGAATAATTGGGAGAAACATGTTCTAGGTTTTGAAATTTGGAGATTTAATAGCACGTGACAAAACCAAAGTGTCGTATTAACATCATGACCAATTGTAAAAGTATGAAGGGAGAAAAAAGATGAAAAGGTAGATCCCCATTTCAAAAAAAGTGGGATAAATTGCACAAACAACAATATTACCCTTTTTTGTCCAACTATAATTAAATCTAATTATTTTAGAAAAAAAATCAACTTTTCAGTCTCAAAAATTATCCTACAATTCAAAATCTTTTGCTTTTAAAACATCTCATTGTTAATACTTTCTACATAACATAAATATAGAATTCATCTTATACACCAACATATGATAACAATATATGAATATTAATAAGCTCCATGTTAGAATTCTAACGTATAGTTGTCACACTTTAAAAATGAAAGTCCTCTTAATTATCAAGTGCACTGTACAATTAAACAAAAACAATCTTCATTATTATCAAATTGACTAAAGTTGAGCCCTTCATGTTCCATTCATTTATTATAATCGACTCTATATTAGTTTGTCTAATTAAAGTGTGCCTTATTTCCCTACAACTAGCTTCTGTTAAAATAAGAGGAGTATAGCTCATTGTCATTAAATGCATGTGTTCAAAGTTTGTATAGAATTTGTTTATTTTTTATTTTTTAACAAAAATGATTCGTTCCATGATCAACAAGTTGAGGGAGTGATCTCTTCCACCGTGCTGAGCTGACTTTGATCCACCAAAAACATGAAAGGAAAAGGAACGTGAGGAATTACATTAACAATTAAATTATCATTATTGTCATTTAATTTGTTTTCTTAGATTCCTATACCATTTACTCATTTAGAAAACCATTAATGTAAATGACTTATCAATATAGACATGCTAAATCCTTTGAAAATTAAAAATCTAACCAATATATTACTTTCCATATGCTATTTATGAATGGGCAACACAGCGGTATTTATTGAATGGAAGATTTTCTGCATGTGTGCAGCAGGATCCTGTTGGCCAACAAGAAACCAAAAATAGTAAAAAGCTCTACTCTAGTAAATGCAATTTGATGGTCTATGGCCTTATTTTGAGATTGTAGTCACATAAATATGTCCACTTAATTAAATGAATATTTACTATTTATTTGATTATTTAACCATCAATAATCAGTTAGTTAAATTAATATTTAATTAATTTCATCCTCAACCTCTTTTCCTATTAACTAAATAAATTATTCAATTTATTTAAATTAATTCATTAAACCATATTCCAACAAACAATTAAATGAATAAAACAAATTTATTTAATTTAGCCCCTTTTCCACATTTAAATAAATAAACAAATATTTATTTAAATCCCTAAACTACCCCCCCCCCCCCCCACTTGCATTCTCCTACAAATGCAAGTTGCACCTATTTAGTTGAAATAAATTAATTTTATTTTAATTAAAATCCTATTTTCTCTCACCCACTAGACTCTTCTAACCCATTCTAGAGTCTTCTAACCCATTCTAGATTCTTCTAAACCATTTCTAATTAGCCTAGTCCTATCCCCTAATTATTTTCACATTCCTAAGCAACCTGAAGTCACATCTCAAAGCCTCAAAGTCTTTGAAAAGAATTAAAATCTTTTGTATCTTGAGGGGTCATATTGTGTCCTATGACCCCTTAGGACACTATATGACCCCTTAGGACACAATATGGTGTCGTTACAAACCATTACAAGCTAACCCCTAAAGTCTTACAAACCATTAATGGTTCTTACATAACCATTTATGGCTCTTACATAACCATTAATGGTTAAGCTCAACTCACCCACATGGTTAGAGACTTTCCCTCTAACTCAACCCTCATTTCACTCATGGGTCTCTTCAATAATTTATTGCTTTGACCATGGTTATCCCCACTAAGTCTTGCACAAGAGTTTCTCCATTGGATAAAGGCATTATTCATTAGATAAAGGCTTTATTCACTAACTCAAGCCTAAACCTTACCTCCTAAGGTAACCTTCAAGTCATCTCAAGCATTTAATGCTTCTTCCCTCTCCTCTCAAGCCATCTCAAGTTGACATTTTTCATCCTGGGATTGGGTTGAAATCCCTCACATGGATCATAAACCCATTAATCCTGACCCTTGTTGAGATTACTCAATCTCAACCATTCATTGCTCCATTTTTCCTATAAGTAGAGCTCATTTCCATCTCCAAAAGCATCCACAATCCAGAAATCTTCTATGCATCAAACTTATAGCAAATTTGAGAGAGCATTTAGAAGCACTTTTCTTTGTTATTTTGGCTAAAATTAACATAGACTAATTAGGTATTTTCTCATAATTAGCTTGTTTGCATTTACATAATTAGGCATTTTCATAATTTTGAATCTACATCAGACATCCATAATAGTGCAAAACGCTGAGGGCTACACTCATGTGGAACTTGGAGAGGAGAGGAACAAGGGAGGAGCAACTATGAGCATATTGGACGGCATCTTGGAGGGTTTTATGTCTTTCCTCAGTTTTTGTGTGCTTTCTATAATCTGTTTTATATCTCTCTTGGTATGCATGTTTAGGATTGTAGTTTCATTCATCTTTCATTTTTTATTGCAACTAACAACACTAACATTTGAATCTTATGTTTCTTGCATCCTTTTCAGCATGCATCAGAGATCATAAATGTCATGTAGATTTTAAACTTACACTAGGGAATTTAAAGTCAAAATTGTAGACCTTTCTTTTAAAGGATAATTATTTAAAGCCATCAGATTATACATGTGAGTGTATTAATAAAAAATAATAGTTTTTTTATTTCAGTAAATTAATAAATATGATCAAATGTGCAATCTGATGGATGTATAGACAAGAGTTTCATAATTATCTATTAGTGTCATTAGCTATAATGGTGAAATTTGTAGATTTATGTTAGAGTTGGCTCAATATGTTCATAGTCATTTATTTATCCATAACCCATATCAAAATGTTTAGTTTGATTATTATGGATCAATCATAATAGAACACCTATTCCCAACAATCATTTTTTACTTAATAAAAGTAAACACCTTTAACTATATCATTCCATTTATGGATTATCCTTCTAACCCCATTTTTATCTAAATTTAACTAATATTTTATCATTTATCATTTAATTAATTTTACATAGGTACCATAGCGCCTTTGTTCGAGTTATAGTGTTATTGTTGGTTATATAGAGCTATTGTAATCTTTTTAGCACCTTTGCGCTCTCTATGTGATAGAATTTTCGTTTTGTTGAGCAGTTTTAATTAGCGCGTTTGTCTATATTTTAGCACATTTGGTGTTATTTTAGCGCGTTTGTTAGTCCTTCAGCGCTTTGTCTTAAAGTGGTGCTTTTTTGTTTACACAGAGTAGCGCTTTTGTAACAGAGAGTTGAAAAAATATTTGTGTAACCGAAAAAATTAAAATTTTAGGCTTGTAGAAGCCCACCAAAATCTTCATTTTACTAACTATTTTCTTTTGTTGTGCAGGTTTGTTAACCTCTTGTTTGCAGGATTCGAGGAGTTAGAAATTAGGAATTTTATTTCTTTTTCTTTCTATCTTTTCTTTTAAAGTTAGATTAAAAAGAATTCACTTTCCTTTTTAAAACAAACTTCATCTTTCATTTTGGACTAAAAATCAACAAAATTTTCAGTTTGGGTTTAAAAACAATTTCATTGGCAAAACTAATCAAACCAAACAAAATTTTCTTTCTTGCAAGTTAGGGACAAACTTTTTCATTTTGGGCTTAAAATAAACCAACAACTTTCAATATTTTGCAAGGATAAAATTCACAATCAAATTTTTATTTTGCAAGTTAAAAAGAACAAACAACTTGTCCATTTTGTTTACAAAAATGATTTTACTTTGAGAAAACGTGTTTTCAATTTGTTTGACCGGGATTTTCATTTTATTAGTTAAAAAAAAAAATTGCTTTGTGGGATTAAAAAGAACACCATGGTTGTTGGAACAACATCTCCAAATATCATATAGATCACATTGCGATAAAAAAAAAATAGTTAAAAAGAACAAGTGTTTTTCATGTTTGGCACGCTTGTGCAAAATTTGTAGAGTGGTCCCATTTCTAACACACACTATCCTCTCCCTTGGCTCTCATGGTCCTAGGTGCAAGAGAAAAGTGTTAGTAATGCTTGAAATTTTCTATTTTTAAGAGAGGTCTGCCAAGAGACACATCACTCTTGGGAATGACCTTGTACGGTAAATCCTTTGAGCCACTATAGAAATCAAGTGAGAGCAAAATTTGTAGCCTTGGGTGTAGTTGTTCCTACAATGTAACTTTCCGAAAGGACATATGGGCCCCACCCCAAGTTACAAGGGTCTAAGTGAGTCACTGCAGAATGAACTTACGTCCAAAAATATCAAACATCACTAGATACCTTTTATTATAGAATCCCACTCATTATAGTGATTGACGATATTTGTGAAAAGTTCAATGCAAGAGCATAGATGGTTTTTCTCCAAAGATACTCACCATACATATTTATTTGAGTAGAAACGGGGCTTTTTGAAAGGCTACTTGTAGCTTGATGAAAGTGGTGACTCTCCCATCATAGGTATCATCTATCTGTTATGCTTGTTCAAGACTTAGTATATCACATCCTTACCTGTCATGAAGGGATTCATAAGGTATGTAGTACCAAAGTCGAAGAAATATCAAGACGTGGGCTGAAAATATCACAATAGGCCCTTGACCTTAGGGATAAAAAAGTGTTTGAGTTGTCTTTGTCTTGTGTCAGACTAGTAACAATTTGCGCTGACTTTAGGCTTTGGGAAACATAAAATATATTTCGTAAAAAAGGGTCAAAAAGTTCATGATTGGGTTGATTTAGACCCACACCTAGTTGAAAAAGGGCAAGGTTATTGTGCTTGTGTGCTTGTTGTGTTTTCTTGTCAAAGAAATTCAAACCAATTTTAAAACTAGGTATTCATCCAAAAAATTTGCATCCAACATTGATAAACAAAACAACATCAACAAGTGAAACAAGTATCAGTTTATATGACCATCACTCATATCTTGAGAAAAAGGAGTCTTCATCAAATGACCACATTGAAAAAGAGACAATTGGGTTCAAAAGCTCTTATCAAAACAAGGAAGTTTTTCTATATCAATAGATAATTTTTTCTCTCGCACAGAGCCTTCTTGAGGCAAATCCAACGAATTTGACAAAGAGCTTTTGAAAAATAGAGCTTTTACTCAGTATAGAGCCTTGGATTATCACAAAAACAATGGGGGCAAGATCAATCCTGCTTTCTTTTCAAAAATCTTTATCACACACAACGAAGCTCAAGGGGAACCGCTGACCCCTGAGAGAGAGGAAGAAGTAGAAACCCCCTTTGTAATAGAAAGTTTATAGTGAGGTACATATTCTATCCACTTTCACCTTCATACATCACAAATGCATTCAAGTCTCAAAACACAAAGAGGTCTTGTCCTGAGTTCTTTTAAAATATTGCTGAAATCAAACCAACAAATCACTTTTAGGGTGTCTCTACATCTAGGATCCATCATCCTAAGAGGCATTTTTACATAGGTTAAAACTATTTTATGAGTGCATCCTCTCATTACTAGGTATCTTGGTTTGTAACACATCTCAAACCTTGCTATACCTTATCACATCAAAATTGTTGAAAAACACAATATAAATTCACAAAGAACTTTGTTAACATCCAACCTTCAGTGTTAGAGATCCATCTTCCAACAAACATTTCACAAAAAACTTATCTTCCATCAAATATTTCATCACCACCTCATAATCACTTTCACCAACCTCAAACTTTCAAGAACATGGCTCACACAATATCAATGAGAAACTGACAACCAGAGATTGAAGAAGAGGAAGAAAACCTCAATGATTTTCATGAGGTTGTTGGAGGAGGCACAAATGATGAAGAACCCAACACTCCAACTCTCAAAGATATAGAAAGAGCACAACATAATCCCAAATTCAATAGACTCTTTGACGAAATCCTTAGAAACGATGCAAATGCTCATTTTCTGAGACTTGCTCAAGAGGGTGCCAAACTACCCTTTGACTTTGATACCACACAGATATGAAAAACATCTGAGCAGCATAAACATCACGATGGTGGAAGAGGTAGAGATTACTTTTGCTATGACCTTAATCATCAAGGGAATCATCCACCTCCTCCTCCTTCAGAAATAGACATGTTGAGACAACAAGTAGAAAATCTCACTCAAAAACTCAATAGTGAAGTGAAGACTACTCCATTTTCACTTAACAATATTGGGTATGTGCACCAAGTTGTGGTACCAAAAGGGGGTCTTAAGATGCCACTTTTTTTCTGAAATCAGCAAAGTCTGAACTTCAACGACAAATTGAAGATAGTTACACTCCAAATTTGAAGATGCAACAAGAACAAGAGTCAGAGTTCTTTGAGTCTACTTTCTCAACTACTAACTCTTTTTGGAAATGGTGGAGATTAAGGGCTTCAAAAAGGGAGGCCACAAAAAGTGGTCCTATTTTTATGAAAAAAACATAACATAGCGTCTATTGTAGCCCCCCTAAAATGTTAACCTTTTTTTTGAATTTTTAAAATCGCTTCAGTGAGAAATTAGATGACACCTTGTAGTTTATGCCAGATTTTTCAGCTAATTTTTTAATGAGTATATGATTTTTTACTAATTTTTGAAGTGGACACATCCTGAAAAATGGAAATTTGAGCATGCTCCCCCCTAAAATCATTGAAAACTAATCAAAAATCTAAAAAACAAAAATTTAAATTGTGTAGAATGGAGTCTAGTTTCTAAAAATGTAAGTTTTTTTAAAATCTGATGAACGTGTAATTATCTATACCCGAAATAGTGCATGTTGGTTTTTGACAAAAAACGGACACACTAACAAAAGAAATTATAGATGAAAGACAACAAAATCAAAATTTGAAAAAAATTACATTGTTGGATAGCTAAGAGGGAGCTCAAGTTTACCACGGTATTTTTTTTTAACTTCATTGAAACACGTGCAAACCTGATGGAGAGCACAACCAAAAATATGTCAAAATTTTGAATGTTCTGATAAAAACATGTCTCTAGCCTGAAATGGTCATCCAAACCTTTGGGTTGGATGCCCAAGGCAAATCCAACCCATAGGTTTGGTGTTTCCCAAAGCAGTCCATTTGGCACACGCCAAATATGGCGCTCGCCATATTTGGCTTGCACCAAATGTGATGAATGGATTTTTCCATTTGGCACACACCAAATGTGGTCCATATTCCACATTTGGTGCACACCAAATAAGGAGAGCACCAAATGTGTACATAGAAACCCCCATTGTTAGGCCCAATATGGAAAGCTAATGTACTGAGAGGGGAGGGGTGAATCAGTACTTCAAAACATTTCTTCAACAATGACTTTACTGTTATGCATAAACCAAATAGTGCAGTAACATAATATAAAGCTAAAACAAATAGATAACAATCATACATGATTCACTCCATAACACATATATTTTGGTTACACAGAAACTCTTGGTTAGAGAGAAAAACTGTGGTGGAGATGGCACCCACAACTTTACTACTGCAATAATAAAGAGTGCTCGGTTAGAGCTACATGTTTAGCTATTTCTGATAGCTTACCCTGTTAGGAGTAACAAGATCTGTTAGATCTACCTTGCTAAAGGATTTTACAACACTTAATCTAAATGTTGCACCTGGTTAGAGGCTTTACAATTTATAGACTTGATTAGAGTCTTTTACCCTGTTAAAGGTTTCTCTTACAACTTCAAAATATTACAATAAATCATTACAAATATCTGCAACTTTACATCTGAAATGTTATAGCAGATTCTATGTGCTCAGAATAAGATTACCTTGCTTATAGCATACCTCAGTAACCCATATAGTAACTCAGTAAACCCTTCTGTTTACTCTGTTCTTTGACTGTTCTCTGAAATCCTTCTCGGTGACCTCTGTTTACGATGCAAAATATTTCATTGGTTAGATGACCTCAAAATCATACACAATCTTTAAGTGCGATTTCCAATGTAATAACGGTTCTATGTGCCTCAATCTTGTAACACGTTTTCATTTGTATGTCCAGGTTCAATGAATTTGGTAACACGTTTCACTCGGTGTGTCATCTTTGCTGCTCGGTAGACATGGAATGATACTGGGTAGACAGCTTGGTGTATACTATGCTTTGAGACTACTTTCTTCTATAACCGACTGGGTTGTGCATACCGACTGAATATTTCGGTAGTAGTAACCGACTAGAGTATATAGAATAACTTTGAACATAAAACTAATGGCAACTTGATAAGTAGTAACAATCTCCCCTTTTGACATTAGTTGAGATGTTTGACAAAAAACTACTTTCAAAGTTATAACTCAATAATCTATATACCATGCAAAATTTGACTATGCTGACAGTATATACAATAGTCAATGAAATAATATATCCAGATATACTCCCCTTATCAATATACTATACAAAACTCTGATTTTGCATGTTGTTTTGTTCACTGCTCTTGGATACTCTGCTCACTCTGCTCGGTATACTCCCCCTGTATACTATACTCCTTTTGTTTGATACTTTGAATAATATATCAATCCCCTAATACTGTATGACTCCCCCTTTTTGACAAACATCAAAACTTAATTACCATTCGGTGGTGGCAACTAGTAAAAAATGGATTTGTACTTTGTCTGTGCTTCGGTGAGAGCGATAGAGAGTGTATCCTTTATACTCTCCATTAAAGAATTATGCGCTTGAATATCAGCCAATAATGATATTAAGCCATCTAGAGTGCTTCCCTCTTGTCTAGTCGATAGGGATGTGGCTCGGTTGATTTGTTCTTGGATGGATGAAAGATGAGGAAGGAATAATGTTTGAAGTGTCATTATGTCCATCCTGATCTTGTGTTCTTCATTTCTTAGGTCCAATTGTTGAGCCATGAGCTATTGTAACCTTGTATAGAAATTCTAAACTGAATTTGGCTTTGTGGTCAACTTATTTGAGAGATTAGTGATCTCTTTCTCAATTGCTTCTATTTTATACTTGATGTCTTTAATGAATAAAGAAAATGTGCAGAGTTTCTGAAATAAATAATGAATGTGCTTGAGTTGAGGAGTCAACTCAATAATAAATTTGACAAGTTTAACTTTTCCAATAGCTATAGCTTTTTGTACCTCTTCTATCATTTTTGCAGTGAGCTCTTTGTCTTTTAGCTTGCTCAAATATTTTGATTCATCTACTCTAGATGTCTCTATCTTTGTTAAGAGTTCATCCAGTTGAATGTGGATGGCTGCATCAGTTGACACTGTAGCTTCAGGTAGCATATCTATTAAGAGTGCTTTCACCATCTGAAGTACTTTATTTTTCTTTTGAATGGCCATTTGTTTTTCTTGTTCAGCCTTTGCTTTGCATAGTTCACCGAAATCAATGAGTGCTTGCCCCTTTAATTTTGATATATCAACATTGGGCAG
This sequence comes from Cryptomeria japonica, assembly GCF_030272615.1. Taxonomy (NCBI): domain Eukaryota; kingdom Viridiplantae; phylum Streptophyta; class Pinopsida; order Cupressales; family Cupressaceae; genus Cryptomeria; species Cryptomeria japonica. Next base: position 592,213,716 of record NC_081408.1, on the reverse strand, counting down.
TACTATTGGTTTTGATAGATCATCTTTAAAACTATGTTTTTTCATCTTCTTTTCTTTACCTTTCACCGATTCAACTAAGACAATGGCTTGTGAGGCTTGATGACCCTCAGTAGGTTGCTTGGTAGAGGCAACACTTTGGTCGGTTTCTTTAGCCTCTATAGAGTCCTTTGGTGTCTCGGTACTCGGTGTCTCAGTTGCAACATTTTTCAGTGCTAGAAGGATTCTGAAACGTCTGTTCTTGAGTAGTACCTTCTCTTGTTGTAGACTTGTGACCTTCGATTCCTTGATCTATATCCTGAGGGGTTTCGGTTGAGACAGGTTGTTTGACCGGTGGATAAGGCTGAACTTGTTCCAAGACTGATTCTCTGGATACAAGTTTTGCATATGCATTGCCTTCTATCATTTCCTGTTCTGGTGCCTCTGTATCCATGATATCTTCATCTATTTTAATGGTGTCAGTAGGGTCTTTCTCAGTAACATCAGGATCTTGCTCAGTGACATCAACAATTTTAACTATAGCTTGCTCACCGGCATCCTTGATTTTAAAGATTTCCTACCACTTTGCTTTTGTCTCATTTTCTACTTCAATATATAACCCATTCATCAGTTTTAAGGCTCTTTGTTTGACGAGAAACTTTGAGTTGTAGGTTGTCAGATGTTCTTTTATTTCAGCTACTAACATGTCAGGAAAGAGATGTACCAGACTTCTTTCTTTGATCTGTTTCTCTGAGTCCATTGCATACTTCCACCTATTATCAATATGCAACTAAAGTTCATTCGAAAGTGACTTATATAGTTCCAATGGAGCCAACTGGAATTTTAGAAGTGTGCAGATGACAGCTTCTTCAATTTGTCTCTTTTCATCATTATTTCTGGTTTCATACTTAACATATCTGAATCCTCCAAATCCACCATATTCTTTCAGATTAGCACAAAAATTTTCAACACTATATATATTTACCTTCTTGCTTTTGACAATCTGAAATTTGCTTACATCCTCAGATTCAGTGTCACTAGACTCTTTTGCCAGAATGAGTCTCTGAGTAGATTTTTGGTAGGTCTTTGTTACCTTGGGAATAGTAACACTCTTTGTTTTCTTACTCGGTGAAGCTGCAGATGCTCTAGTGTTAGGTCGCTTTGTTGGCGGAGTTGGTGAGGCCTTTGATGTGTCTTGTTTCTTTCTTTTCAACACTTTTCCCTTTGGCAATTCGGTGCTTAGTGTTATAGCTACCTCTTGGGCTTCAGATTCCTCTTCAGTAATGGTAATGGTGCCTTTGACAAGTGTGGAGGAAGAGTCTTCTCCAAATTTCTTTGATAATGCCTTTATCATCTTTGTTGCCTTTCTTGTAGCTTTGGGTACTACAATGCTCATTTTTACTTTTTCCTTCACTTCTTCATAGGTTCCATACCTCAGCTCGGTAGCATGTCTAGGCAATGTAAGAAATGCATCAATTTGTTATTGTGTGATGTCAAAATCAATCTCGTATCCCATAGGTGATAAAGATTGATTTCTTGGTTCCACAACATTCACATAGCAGTAATCACTACTTCAAAACATATGTATTCTTTGTATTTCTCCACTAGCTTGGGTGGAATCCGGTACCTGTTATGCATTTTCTCTTGAAATTTACTGAAGTAATCATCCATAATATCATTAAAATTATCACCTAACTTCTTGATGAAGTCATTTATCTGATGGGTGATTGGTCAGTGTAGTTCCCAAACAACTTTACCGACTGATGGAAAGAATTTTTCAAAATAGAAAAACATGCATATAAGTAATGATCCAAACTTTATTGTATTAGCCGAGTTGTTCTTCTTCGGCTTCCTGATGGTGTTTATATTCTCAAACAAGTTCTTCAGCAACACCTCACATAGGTCAATTTTCATTCCCTTTTTCACAATTTTGTAAGCTAGGTCTACTACTGCACAGGGTACACTGTTTTCCCTTGCCAATTGGAAAAAATAGTAACCTATTACTCTAATGGCAAATTTTAATTCTTCATTAGTGACATTGTTCAATTTCAGTCCTCTACAATCTGATTCCACTCCAGTAGACTGATCAATTCCTTCTGTGATATCATCTTTTGAGCTCGGGCATGATCATAAATAGGGTAACCGATAATCAGATAAATTATTTCCTTGGTAATCTTAAATGGTTGCTCTTCTAACCACATGAAATCATCATGAACTCTGCTCAGAACAAATTTGACCCACTAGGGTTTGAACACACGAGGATAGGTTAGGGCTTCAGTTAATCCCTTGATCTTAATGTGCTCATACTTGCAATTCAATTTACCATCGGTGCACAGCTCATCATATGTGTCTTTGATTTCAATGTGACCGAGTTCCTCAACATGACATTTGGTGAAGAATCTCACATCCTCGACTAACAACACTCTATCCAGGATGAGTGAAAATGTGGTTTTCTCATCTGGTTCAGATGCAACTTTGGGAGTCAAAGAGTATTTTAGTGGGGGCTTCTCAACATTCTTAACAACAATGGGATCTTGGATCTTAGGTGCCATTTGTAGATTTTAGATAAAAAATAACAAAAGATCCTTAGGGTTTGATGATTTCAAACAGCAGACACTTCACACTTGGTAGATAATAGCAACTTGATAAGATCAGTAAACCAACTTAACAATGCATTGAGATTGATGTAAATACCTTGAATTTTCTTTGTAGGAGGTTTGATCGCCTTTGAATCACTTTCTCTGCTCTCTCGAAAACTTGGTGAGTTGAAAATGACCATGAAAATGCTTTTAAGTACACAATATGCCTTATCGGGCTCTGTGCAGGTTAGGTTAAAAGCATTAAATGCATTCCTCTTTAACTGATTTACTCTCCTTTTTTCGTTTTAACTGGGTAACCAAACTTCCTTTATTTAACGACTTGACAGGTTTCCTGTATAGTGCTCCAAAAGACTCTGATAGAATTTCAAACTTACTACTACATCTTAACTATGCAGATTTTGAAATAAGTACATAATAAAATAGGAACTGTTAAGATTTAACCTTGAGAGAATGCAGTCCCTTCATACTTGTACCGATTAATTTGGAATAGGAACACCTAACTCGGTAGGTAAGGTGCTTTCTTCATTTGACACAATTTCCTTCTTTTTCCAAATCATCTGTAATTTGTCTTTTATTTCTTCAATGTCTTTTCTAGGTTGATCTCTGCAATGTCCAGCTAAGTGTCCCACTTTGTGAAAATGAAAACATGCCATGCCAGGATTTCTCCATGATCTTTGGTTGTTCATCCCAAACCTTATAAAGCAGTTAGCACTTATATGTCCATATCTTCCACAACATTCACACCATATCCTTGTATTGTAATCCCATGGTACTGCAGAATACTTTTGGTAAGGATCTATGTGAGTTCGGTAACTTCTAGCATTTGCTCGATGTGCAGACCACATATAGTTCTTTTCCTTAAACCAACACTTCCTAGTACTATGACCATATCTATAGCAGTTTTTACAAAACCCTTTGAATTTTGCCTTCTGATAATTGTTAACAAACTTTGTCCTACATTGATTAGATATGTGACCATATTTATTGCAATTGTAACAATAACCATTGGACTTAGTGACATTTGGTTGCTTACCTTTTCTGATTTGGCACATATTGGCAGTATGACCTTGATTTCCACAGTAGTTGCAAATAGGCTTCTTTCCTTTGATGTTCTTCTTGATTCCAGCTTGCTTTGATGATTCTCCTCTCTTGGTAGTATGAATTCCCTTCTCGGTAGAGTCTTTTCCTTTGTAACCGAGTCTTGCATATTTGTTGGGTCATCTTGCATTTAGTTGCTCATCCAACATTTTTGATGCTTCATAACTCTTCTTTAGTGTTTCTTTGGATTTCTTCTCTGCTTCAAGTTCATTGGTCACCCTTGATACTTCAAGTTTCAATCCTTGATTCTCATCATCTTTTAGATTTGCTTCATGATGTGCATAACCTAGTTGATCTAACAGGTTTTGTTGAATTCCATCCAACCTTGTGATTTCATCATTCTTATCAGATACTAAGGCTTCAAGTTCTTGTTTCTTTCTAGATCTCTTACTTTATCCTCGGCTATCCTCAATGCATCAAGATTTTCAGTCATCTGTGCGCTGAAATGTTCATGTTCTCTTTTCATTGCTTTTAGTTGATCAGCTAGTGCTTTGTTCTTTTCTCTGAATACTCCAATCATTTCTTCAGTCTCTTCAGATATACTATTCTCAGATGATGTCTCAATTTGTTGCACTAACTCTTGAGAGTCCTGCAAATCATTAGATAATCTTCTTCTCACTTTCAGAGATTTTTGCATTTGCCTTTGCATGTCCACAATCACTTGATTAGCATGATCCAACTCTTCTTGCAAATACACAATCCTCTGAGATTGTTTATAGCCTTCCATTGATAAGATCTTTCTCTTTAGGCAGTTAAACCCTTTTCCAAGATTCAAGCTCTGATACCAATTGTTAGGCCCAATATGGAAAGCTAATGTACTAAGAGGGGTGGGGTGAATCAGTACTTCAAAATATTTCTTCAACAGTAACTTTACTATTATACATAAACCGGATAGTGCAGTAACATAATATAAAGCTAAAACAAATAGATAACAATCATACATGATTCACTCCATAACACATATATTTTGGTTATGCAGGAACTCTTGGTTAGAGAGAAAAACTGCGGTGGGGATGGCACCCACAACTTCACTACTGCAATAATAAAGAGTGCTCGGTTAGAGCTACATGTTTAGCTATTTCTGATAGCTTACCCTATTAGGAGTAACAAGATCTATTAGATCTACCTTGCTAAAGGATTTTACAACACTTAATCTAAATGTTGCACCTGGTTAGAGGCTTTATAATTTATAGACTTGATTAGAGTCTTTTACCCTGTTAAAGGTTTCTCTTACAACTTCAAAATATTACAATAAATCATTACAAATATCTGCAACTTTACATCTGAAATGTTATAGCAGATTCTATGTGCTCAGAATAAGATTACCTTGCTTATAGCATACCTTGGTAACCCATATAGTAACTCGGTAAACCCTTCTGTTTACTCTATTCTTTGACTATTCTCTGAAATCCTTCTCGGTGACCTCTGTGTCTTATAACAGTCATAACACTTAGTGCTTTCACATGTCTTGCTTCATATATTTCTATATCTTCCTTTCAGTCATGCAACATGTATATGTCTAATCTCAATTCATGTTGTATAAATAGATCTTTTATGATGGTGATCTATTCATTGCTTCGATCTTACAAATATATTTTATTGAATGAATAACCATGCAAAATATTTCATTGGTTAGATGACCTCAAAATCATACACAATCTTTAAGTGCAATTTCCAATGTGATAACAATTCTATTATCTCAATCTTGTAACATGTTTTCATATGTATGTCTAGGTTCAATGAATCTGGTAACACGTTTCACTCGGTTTATATCAACCCGGTGTGTCATCTTTGCTGCTCGATATACATGAAATGATACTCGATAGACAGCTCGGTGTATACTATGCTCTGAGACTACTTTCTTCTATAACCAACTGGACTGTGCATACCGACTGAATATTTCGGTACTAGTAACCGACTAGAGTATATAGAATAACTTTGAACATAAAACTAATGGCAACTTGATAAGTAGTAACACCCATCTCACCTCTCCCTTCTTTATCTCCCTTCCCTCATAGTTCTATCTCTCTCTATGAACTAGATCTCATATTCTCTCTCTCCCCTTACCTCTTCTCGAGCTCTTCATTCTTATAGATACATACTCTTCTTTGTCCCTCCCCTCTCTAGCTCTCACTATTCCCTTATTCTCCTATCCCTCGAGCTATCTCCCTCTTCATCCTTACACCCATCTAATTCCCTCTCTCACCTCTTTCCCTCATTTTCTTCCTCACTCCCTCCTCTCTCTAGGTCCTAAGGGGTCATAGGACACCACATGACCCCTTAGGACACAATATGACCCCTAACGACACCTAAGGGATCATATGGTGTCCTAAGGGGTGATAGGACACCATATGACCTCTAAGGTTACCATAGGACCCATAATGACACACCATATTATGTCCTAAGTGGTCACAAGACACCATATGACCCCTTAGGACACCATACAACACATAACGACACCATATAGTGTCTTAATGGGTCATAGGACACCATATAACCCCCTAGGTGTCGTTAGCGGTCATATTGTGTCCTAAGGGGTTATATGGCATCCTATGACCCCTTAGGACACCATATGACCCCTTAGTACACCATATGGTGTCGGTATGGTTTGTATGGTGTCCTATGACCCCTTAGGACACCATATGAGCCCCTAGTACACCATATGGGGTCAGTGTGGTCTTATGGTGTGCGATGATCCCTTAGGACACCGCATGACCCCTTAGGACACCATACGACCCATAATGACAACATAAGGTGTCCTATGGGGTCATATGGTGTCTTCAAGGGTCATAACACACCATATAACCCGTTAAGACACAATATGATCCCTAACGACACCTAAGGGGTCATATGGTGTCTTATGACCCCATCGAACACCATATGACCCCTTAGGACACCATATGACCCATAACAACACTATATTCTGTCCTAAGGGCTCATATGGTGTCCTAAGTAGTCAAAGGACACCATATGACCCCTTACAACACCATACAACCCATAACAACACCATATTGTGTCCTAAGAGGTCATATGGTATCTTAAGGAGTCATAGGACACTAGACGACACCTTAGGACACCATGTGAAGCCTTAGAACACCATATAGTATCGTTATGGGTCATATGGTGTCCTAACAGGTCATATGGTATCCTAATGAGTCATATAGTGTCATATGACCGCTTAGGATACCACATAACCTCTAACATGTCCTTAAGGTTCACATTGTGTCCTAAGGGGTCATACGGTGTCCTATGACCCCTTAGGACACTATATGACCCCTTAGGAAACCATATGGTGTCATTATGGGTTGTATGGTGTCTTATGATCCCATAGGACACCATATGACCCATAATGACAATATAAGGTGTCCTAAGGGGTCATATTTTGTCTTAAGGGGTCATGACACACCATATGACCCATTAAGACACAATATGATCCCTAATGACACCTAAGGGGTCATATGGTGTCGTATGATCCTATAGGACACCATATGACCCCTTAGGACACCATGTGACCCCTTAGAACACCATACAGTGGCGTTATGGGTCATACAGTGTCCTAATGACTCATATAGTCTCCTATGACCCCTTAGGATACTATATAACCCCTTACATGTCGTTAGGGTTCACATTGTGTCCTAAGGGGTCATGTGGTGTCCTATGACCCATTAGGACACTATATGACCCCTTAGAACACCATATGGTGTCATTATGGGTCGTATGGTGTTCTAAGGGGTCGTATGGTGTTCTAAGGGGTCATATGGTGTCATATAATGTCATAACATACCATATGACCCGTTAAGACATAATATGATCCCTAATGACGCCTAAGGGGTCATATGGTGTCTTAAGGGGTCATAACATACCATATGACTCATTAAGACATAATATGATCCCTAATGACACCTAAGGGATCATATGGTGTCCTATCGCCCCATAGGACACCATATGACCCCTTAGGACACCATATTGTATCCTAAGTAGTGATATGGTGTCCTAAGGGGTCATAGGATACCATACGACCCCTTAGAACACCATGTGACCCCTTAAAACACCATATAGTGTCGTTATGGGTCATATGGTGTCCTAAGGTGTCATATGGTGTCATATGGTGTCATAACATACCATATGACCCGTTAAGACATAATATGATCCCTAACGACACCTAAGGGGTCATATGGTGTTTTAAGGGGTCATAACATACCATATGACCCTTTAAGACATAATATGATCCCTAACGACACCTAAGGGGTCATATGGTGTCCTATCACCCCATAGGACACCATATGACCCCTTAGGACACCATACGACCCATAACAATGCCATATTGTATCCTAAGCGGTGATATGGTGTCCTAACGGGTCATAGGATACCATATGACCCCTTAGAACACCATACGACCCATAACGACACCATATTGTGTCCTAAGGGGTCATATGGTGTCCTAAGGGGTCATAGGATACCATATGACCCCTTACGACACCATGTGACCCCTTACAACACCATATAGTGTCGTTATGGGTCATATGGTGTCCTAAGGGGTCATATGGTGTCCTAACGAGTCATATAGTGCCCTATAACCCCTTAGGATACCATATAACCCCTTACATGTTGTTAGGGTTCACATTATGTCCTAAGGGGTCATATGGTATCCTATGACCCCTTAGGACACTATATGACCCCTTAGCACACCATATGGTGTCATTATGGGTCGTATGGTTTCCTAAGGGGTCATATGGTGTCTTAAGGGGTCATAACACACCATATGACCCATTAAGACACAATATGATCCCTAACAAAACCTAAGGGGTCATATGGTGTGCTATGGCCCCATAGGACACCATATGACCCCTTAGGGGTCCATACGACCCATAACGACACTATATTATGTCCTAAAGGGTCATATGGTGTCCTAAGGGGTCATAGGACACCATATGACCCCTTAGGACACCATATGACTCATAACGACACCATATTGTGTCCTAAGGTGTCATATGGTGTCCTAAGGGGTCATAGGATACCATATGACCCCTTACGACACCATATGACTTATAATAGCACCATATTGTGTCCTAATGGGTCATATGGTGTCCTAAGGGGTCCTAAGACACCAGATAATCCCTTAGGACACCATGTGACCCCTTAAAACATCATATAGTGTCATTATGGGTCATATGGTGTCCTAACAGGTCATATAGTGTCCTATAACCCCTTAGGACACCATATAACCCCTTACGTGTTGTTAGGCTTCACATTATGTCCTAAGGGATCATATGGTGTCGTATGACCCCTTAGAACACTATATCACACCTTAGCACACCATATGGTGTCATTATAGGTCGTATGGTGTCTTAAAGTGTCATAACACACCATATCTGTTAAGACATAATATGATCCATAACAACACCTAAGGGGTCATATGGTGTCTTATGGCCCCATAAGACACCATATGACCCCTTAGGACACCATACGACCCATAACGACAACATATTGTGTCCTAAAGGGTCATATGGTGTCCTAAGGGGTCATAAGACACCATATGACCCCTTAGGACACCATACAACCCATAATGACACCATATTGTGTCCTAAGGGGTCATATGGTGTCCTAAGGGGTCATAGGACACCATATGACCCCTTAGGACACCATACGACCCATAATGACACCATATTGTGTCCTAAGGGGTCATATGGTGTCCTAAGGGGTCATAGGACACCATATGACCCCTTAGGACACCATACGACCCATAATGACACCATATTGTGTCCTAAGGGGTCATATGGTATCCTAAGTGGTCATAGGATACCATATGACCCATTACAACACCATGTGACCCCTTATAACACCATATAGTGTCGTTATGGGTCATATGGTGTCCTAAGTGGTCATATGGTGTCCTAATGGGTCAAATAGTGTTCTATGACCCCGTAGAACCATATAACCCCTTATGTGTTGTAAGGGTTCACATTGTGTCGTAAGGGGTCATATGGTGTCATTATGGGTCGTATGGTGTCCTCAGGGGTCATATGGTGTCTTAAGGGGTCATAACACACCATATGACTCATTAAGACACAATATGATCCCTAATGACACCTAAGGAGTCATATGTTGTCCTATGGCCCCATAGGACACCATATGACCCCTTAGGACACCATACAACCCATAACGACATCATAATGTGTCGTAAGGGGTCATATGGTGTCCTAAGGGGTCATAGGACACCATACGACTCATAACGACACCATATTGTTTCCTAAGGGGTCATATGGTGTCCTAAGAGGTGATATGGTGTCATAACGGGTCATATAGTGTCCTATGACCCCTTAGGATACCATATAACCCCTTACGTGTCGTTAGGGTTCACATTGTATCTTGAGGGGTCATATTGTGTCCTATGACCCCTTAGGACACTATATGACCCCTTAGGACACCATATGGTGTCATTATGGGTCGTATGGTGTCCTAAGGGGTCATATGGTGTCTTAAGGGGTCATAACACACCATATGACCCGTTAAGACACAATATGATCCGTAACAACACCTAAGGGGTCATATGGTGTCCTATGGCCCCATATGACACCATATGACCTCTTAGGACACCATACGACCCATAACGACACCATATTGTGCCCTAAGGGATCATATGGTGTCCTAAGGGGTCATAGGACACCATATGACCCCTTAGGACACCATACGACCCATAACAACACCATATTGTGTCCTAAGGGGTCATATGGTGTGCTAAGGAGTCATAGGATACCATATGACCCCTTATGACACCATATGACTCATAACAACACCATATTGTGTCCTAAGAGGTCATATGGTGTCCTAAGGGGTCATATGGTGTCCTAATAGGTCATATAGTGTCCTATGACCCCTTAGGATACCATATAACCCCTTACATGTCATTAGGGTTCACATTGTATCTTGAGAGGTCATATGGTGTCCTATGACTCCTTAGGACACTATATAACCCCTTAGGACACCATATGGTGTCATTATGGGTTATATGGTGTCCTAAGGGGTCATATGGAGTCTTAAGGGTTCATAACACACCATATGACCCGTTAAGACACAATATGATCCCTAACAAAACCTAAGGGATCATATGTTTTCCTATGGCCTCATAGGACACTATATGAGCCCTAAGAACACCATACGACCCATAACGATGCCATATTGTGTCCTAAGGGGTCATATGGTGTCTTAAGGGGTCATAACACACCATATGACCCGTTAAGACACAATATGATCCCTAACGAAACCTAAGGGGTCATATGGTGTCCCATGGCCCCATAGGACACCATATGACCCCTTAGGGGTCCATACGACCCATAATGACACTATATTATGTCCTAAAGGGTCATATGGTGTCCTAAGGGGTCATAGGACACCATATGACCCCTTAGGACACCATACGACACCATATTGTGTCCTAAGGTGTCATATGGTGTTCTAAGGGGTCATAGGATACCATATGACCCTTTACGACACAATACGACTTATAACAACACCATATTGTGTCCTAAGGGGTCATATGGTGTCCTATGACCCCTTAGGACACCATACAACCCATAGCGACACCATATTGTGTCCTAAGGGGTCATATGGTGTCCTAACGGGTCATATAGTGTCCTATGACCCCGTAGGATAACATATGACCCCTTATGACACCATGTGACCCCTTAGAACACCATATAGTGCTGTTATGGGTCATATGGTGTCCTAAGAGGTCATAGGATACCATATGACCCCTTAGGACACCATGTGACACCTTAGAACACCATATAGTGTCGTTATGGGTCATATGGTGTCCTAAGGGGTCATATAGTCTCCTAATAGGTCATATAGTTTCCTATGACCCCTTAGGATACCATATAACCCCTTACATGTTGTTAGGGTTCACATTGTGTCCTAAGGGGTCATATGGTGTCCTAAGGGGTCATAGGACACCATACGACCCATAACGACCTCATATGGTTTAGCATATTGGGTTATAGGCTCTATGGTTATTGTATAGGGTTGAGGATTTAGCATATTTCGTCATACAATCTAGGGTATTTGTTATAGGTTTGAAATGGTTTAACTTTTATGGTTGTGGCTATCAAACTATAGGGTATAGAATATAGATTATAGGGTATAGAGTAGAAATTTATCAAAGGTTAAAAAATTTCAACAGAATTCATTTGGCTACCGCTATATTTGGTGCTAGCCAAATGAGCTGCACTAAAAAATGGTTATATGGGACCCTTGACCTGTGATCCAAGCCCACATTCTCTCATAAGGCGCATACCTTATAAGGTGTGCGCACTATAGGGTGTGCGCCCTATAGTGCACGTGCCTTATGAGCATTTTTCATTTTTTTTGAAGTGTAGCACCATTTTGGTACCACAACTTCATGCATATACCCTATTTGTCCCTATCCTTTTGATAGGAACATGCTTATGTTGGCATATGTGTTGAGCATGATGACATGATGATATTGTATGTTGTCATTGATGTCAATATGCTGAAGTGTGAACCGGTATATTGAAGAAAGTGAACTGACAAGAGATCCGGTATAATGATGTGAACCGGTATATGTGAAAAGGTGAAGTGGTATATTTGTTCAAGGTGAACCAGTATGTTGGTATGAGAACCGGTATATGGAAGTTTTGTATCAGGGCTTCACTTGGCATGACTATCGGTTGGTAGTCTCAACTTTAGGGTTTCCGGTTGATGCATTCCAAGCCTGTGTGACTCAACCAATGACATCTTGTCATGAGTTAGCATTATAATGAAGATCAGATAGTGTTGCCATGTCAGCCTTGTGCGCATGAAGGATTTCCTTGAGGATCTTGCATGGAGGTTGATCTTATCTACCTCGGGAATGCACAAAGTCTCTATAAATGATGGAGAACGTGTGATGGGTTATCAGCTTCCTAAAGTGGCAAAGAATGAACATTGGAGATCGTCTCGAGATTTGTTCAAGACTATTGTATTCAATGCAATATGATTAACGGTCAGGATTGAACCAATTAAATTGTAAAACCTAAATGTTTAGGTTTTAGGGTTTATGCTACTGACCTATCTATTTCCTATAAGGTCGATGATGTTTTTCATTTTAAGGTTGTTGGCAAATGTTATGTGTGTATCCCAGTGAGTGATACTTGATTCTTGCCAGACCAGAGAAGTGTGTTGATACCTGCAAAGTGTGATTGTAGAGGAAAAGGAGCTAAAGTGGATCTATCTTGGCATTGAGCGTTGTTATCAAATCAGTGTATTACCTATTGACTTCTAACCATCTCAGCAGTTGGAAAATCCCTTAACCGAGTAGCTTTAACAGGCTTTTGTGTAAATCCTTTAACAGGGTGACTCAATTCAATGAGTTCTTCAAATCCTTTTGTGAGGTAACCTTTAACAGGGTTCTAACCTTTAACTAGGTATTTAGCCATCCCTTAACCGGGTGATCCCTAGTATGATCAGTTCCTAGAAGAACCTATTGTAATAGTCTTTAACCAGACTAGGCTCCTAACAAAGTGGACTTCAAAAGAGTTCAAGAGCAGCTTGTCGGTATTCATCCCCACCGTGGTTTTTCCTAGTTGGGTTTCCATGTGAAAAATCAGTGTGTCATGTGTGATGTCTTTCATGTGATGGTTTAGTGTTTTATGTAAAACTGGTAAAATATGTTGAACTAGCAGTCATTATATTTCGGATGATAGATTACTTGTTTATGCATAAGGGTGAAGTGAAAATATGGTATTAGATTGTATGGAAAGCTAAGGGTTACTGGTTTATGTCTTTCACATTCTCACTGTGTTTTACCGATAGTAATCTGATTCAGACCGGTGTTATTGCTTGCCAGTCAAAGTTCAGTGTTTGCAGTCAAACTGGTTCAGGGAGAGTGTTTTTTCCTATACTGATTCACCTCCCCTCTCAGTACCGGACTGGTACTAACTGTTCATCATTTATTCATCAATTGGTATCAGAGCATCCTCCAAGTCCTTTGTGTTGTAAGCTTAACCGCTTGAGGAAAAGATCCTACTCTAATGATCAAGAGGGAAGGTCCAAATTTCAACAGAGATAACATTAAAATATGGAAGGATAGAATGAAAATATACATCAGAAGCATGGGTGCTCAACACTGGAGCTATGCTGAGAATGCTTGCATTATCCTTATCGGTACTCTCACCGATGATCAAAAGAGATAGATTCAGGAGAATGGGCAAGTCATGGAAGCCCTAATCAGCAGTTTATCTGACATTGAGTTTATTGATGTTCAGGATAAAGACAATCCAAAGAAGTATGGGATGCTCTTGAGAATATCTATGGTGGTGATGAGCATGTGAAACAAGATAAGGAAGAGAGCCTTAGGGGAAAGTTTCAAGACATGTGGATGGTTGAAGGAGAGACCATTCAACAATATGGAATAAGAATCAAAACCGTTGTTGGAGACATCAAGAGTGCAAGAGGTAAAATAGATGATTCCACTGTTGTTAGTAAAGTCTTGAGATCCTTATTACCGGTCTATGCAATAAGGCTTGTTGCTATTCAGGAGTTGAGGTCTATAGGCAAGGCAAAGGTATCCCTAGACTCCATCATTGCTAAGTTGATAGCTTATGAGCTAAATAATTATGATGCCAGTATTCAGAAGACTGAATCAACCTTTAGAGCATCTGTTGCACCATCTAGAAAGGGAAAAGAAGCAAGCACCAGTTATGAACCAAGACAAAGAAGAGAAATGGATGATGAGGAGATCCTGATGGAATTTGAAACTCTTCTTGCCAAGAGACTTCCTAAGGGAACTGGTAAATACAGAGGTAAGCTCCCTTTGAAATGTTTTTCTTGCAATAGGATAGGACACATTGTTGTAAACTGTCCTAATGGTGATAATAAGGACAAATCAAAGAAGTTCAAGAAGTTCAAAGGAGGAAATAGGAGAAACTATTTTGTAGCATTTGATGAAGGTGTCACTGATGAGGAATAAAAAGATGAAGAAAGTGAAGATATTGTGTTTGTAGTAGTCAAGGAAGAAGTGTCAGACAAGAAGGCTCTTGTCTCCCTCTTTGATAATTCCAATGAGTGGATTATTGACAGTGGTTGGTCTCACCATATGACTGGTGACTGGAGTAAGTTTCTATCTCTGGAAGAGTATGATGGTGGTGTGGTTCTTTTTTGTAATGATGCACCATGTATGGTAAAAGGCAGAGGGTCCATCTCTCTGAATGGAAAAAAAGTGTTGATAATGTGTATTGGATAGAAGGTCTCAGACACAACCTTTTGAGTGTTGCCCAGCTGAATGACAATAGACTCACTCTGGAATTCAAAGATGGAGTGTGCAAAATCAAAGGAAAGAATGGTGAACTGATGGCCACCGGAATGCAGACCAAAGGTAACCTATTTCAGCTGAATGCAAATATGTGTACATGTCTAATGGCTAAGTTTGATGATAGTTGGATATGGCATAGAAGACTCTGCCATGTAAACTTTGACAATATTGTAAAGGCCAGTAAGATCAAGGCAGTTAGTGGATTGCCTGTGCTAAGCAAACTGGAAAATCCTTTGTGCAGAGAGTGTCAATTGGGGAGAATATCTTCCTCAACCTTCAAAGGTAAATCTTTCACTGCAAACAATTAACTTGATCTTGTGCATACTAATTTGTGTGGTCCTATGAAAACCAGGAGTGTGCAGGGAGATAGGTATTTTATGATTCTTACTGATTATTTCTCAAGAATGATGTGGGTCACATTCTTGAAGGACGAGTCTCAAGCCTTTGGAAAGTTCAAAGCCTTCAGAGAACTGGTTGAAAAAGAAAGTGGTAAGAGGATTAAGTGCCTAAGAACTGATCAAGGAGGAGAATTAACTTCTGGTGAATTCAACAAGTATTGTGAAGAGAACGACATCAAGAGGCAACTGTCTGCCCCCTGGACTCCACAGCAGAATGGCCTAGCAAAGAGAAACAACCAGACTATAGTTGAAGCAGCCAGAACAATGCTGATCCAAGGAAAAGTTGCTCACACCTTTTGGAGAGAAGTGGTGAGCACTGCAGTCTATGCAATGAGCTGGGTACTCATCAAAAAGGGTAAGGATAAAACACCTTATGAGTATTGGATCGGTAAAACTCCTATAGTAAGCTACTTTAGAGTTTTTGGTAGCAAATATTATATCAAGAGGAGTGAACATCAAAGCAAGTTTGATGCAAAATATGATGAGGGAATATTCCTAGGATATTCCACAAAGAGCAAAGCTCTCAAATGTTTCAACAATAGGACTCAGAGAATTGTTGAAAGCATCAATGTTAGAGTTGATGAAACCTCTGAGAAACCTGAGGAAACCGACAGCGAGCAAGTGGTAGATGAACCGGTAGTAACCTTCTGGGAACCGGTTGGAAAACAGCCTAGTACCAGTTATAGTGCTCTTACACCGATAGATACTGATGCTAATGAAGATGAGGATGAAGAAGAAAAGAAAGAGGAAACAACCAAGATTATTCCTAGGTATGTAAAGTTGAATCGTGATCCAAAGCAAATCATAGGAGATAAGGATGCAGAGATTCTTACAAGAAGAAAGGTTAGAGAAAACTCTTGCATGATCTCTGAATTTGAGCCTAAAACATTCAAAGAGGCACATAAAGATGAAGACTGGATCAAGGCAATGGAAGAGGAACTTGACCAGGTAGAAAAGAATGGTACATGGTCTTTGGTACCCAGACCTAAGCATAAGAATGTCATTGGTACCAAATGAGTTTTTAGAAATAAGTTGAATGAAGATGGCTCAGTGGTTAGAAACAAAGTCAGACTGGTGTGTAAAGGATATGCTCAAGAAGAAGGAGAAGACTATGGAGAAATCTTTCCTCTAGTAGCCAGTTTGGAAGGGGTTCGTATGCTTCTTGCATATGCAGCTTTCAAGGGGTTCAAAGTATATCAAATGGATGTAAAATTTGCATTCCTGAATGGAATACTAGAAGAGTAGGTGTATATAGAGCAACCAGATGGGTTTGCCCTATCAAAAGATAGTGACATGGTGTGTAGGCTACATAAAGCCTTGTATGGACTAAAGCAACACCTAGAGCATGGTATGAATGCTTGCACTCCCATCTTGTGAAGATTAGATTTGAAAGAACAAGTGAAGATAGCAATATCTACTTGAAATCAGAAAGAGATCAGATTCTGATCTGTGAAGTATTTGTTGATGACATAATTTTTGGTGGAGATGACAGGATTAGTCATGACTTTGAAGATGAGATGAAGAAGGAATTTGAGATGTCACTTATAGGGGAGATTAAGTTCTTCATTGGACTACACACTAGTACATTTGGGCCTAATTTCCAACAGCTAATTGTTGGACTTCCGACCACCAAACGTTGGACTTCCGACCAACTTTATCGTGAAAACTCATCATCGGGCTTCCCGACGATGCCATTTGCATCGGTCGTATGACGATGTAATGAACTCATCCGACGGTGGCTATATTTTCACCCCTCACCACAAATATCGGTGGATTTTCGTCGGATTTTTGATGGGTGTTATGATTTCTCCTCGACGACCATCTGACATGGAAGTGATGTTGGATATACAGTATCCTTGTCGGATGTTTCATTAGTTGTCATCAGAATTCTGATGGAGAGAGATGATGTGGGTCAAACAACTTTGTCGTCGATGAATGAAAGCATTGAACGAGTTCTATTTTTTAAAATTGTATTAAACATTTATTATTTATTTGATTCAGTTTTATTTGTAAAAAATGATTATCAATGATGTTTCCTTTCTCCAAGAATTGTCTAGGATCTTTCCGTCAGATAATATGTAACATCGAATGACTAAATCTTTTCTTTACAAATGCTTATTTTATTTTATTATTATTTGAGCATGAATTAAAATTTATATCTGTACAGAAGTAGAACATACAAGCTTTAGAGTCATGTGCAAGAAAATTTCCTAAAAGAAAGCAAGTAGCCATTATCTTAAATGACATGGAAACAATCTCATCAGCTGCCTAGAAGAGAGCAATTCGAGAAAAGTAGAGGAAAGTGTTAAAGGGTGATAAATAGATAGAGAGTAAGCAATACAAACAAACAATGTCTGGAGTGTCTGATATGACGTCTCTAATTTATGTCCGAAGGGACTAACTGGTTTTGGAGTTCCTGCAAAACCTATTGGGCCATGCTTTGGAGGAAATCAATGTGTTCATGCAAGGAGCACCTTTTTTCTATTATGAGAATGATGCTTTTGTACTGAGGGATATTTGGAAGTCAATATCCAAAAATTTCTATAGTGTGGAACCTGAGTTGGCGGACTCGAAGTAATTGTCAACTTTCAGAAGACCAAGAGGTTATGTACACAATCTCCCAATAGAAGGGTGATTTCAAGCATTACCTCTCCCTCCCATGACTATTTAGGAAGCACTTCCTCAAACAAAGGACTATTGGCCTCCATGGGATCAAAGAAAAAAATTGAAGCATAGACTCTAGATGATGTGGTGGTGTCCTTCGTGAAGAACTCTGCACTATAATTGAAAATTCATGAGGGAAACTGCAAGATAGTGAAGAGAAATACAATCTTGAAAAGTGGGAAGAGTGGATCTTGGTTTGGGTGGGGCCAAGTCAGGTGGCTCCTCTAGAGGTTGACGAGATAGAAATCATATTAGGATTTGAAAAAGATCACACTCATGGAACTTTGTGTGCGAGTGATCGATTGCAGTGTTTGGGTAACACATGAACTGTTTGGTGAGATGCATCAAAGAAACGCGATCTAATGGAATGATATGATTGCAGGATATGCACAAAATGTGTTTGAAATGGATTTAGAAACTTCCAACCAAATGTGATTAGTGAGTATAGATGTTGTAGTGCAACTGCCTAGGTACACATGCATGCAAAATGTGTAAGCTTAGATAAGGCACATGAACTATTTGACATAATGCCTCAAAGATCACCCAATATCTAATGACGATTGGCAAAAAGAAAACATCAAATTTTTGAGAATCTTAAATATTTCTTTATTCATCACTATAAATCTATTATGAATTTAGTCTCAATATTGTAGAAATTTATTCTATTATGAATGCAATATTTAGGGATGTAATCTATATATTTTTTTTTTAATTAAGAAAAGGTCCTAATAGAATCCCCAACTAATTAATCGAGAGAAAGATACCACTAAAGAAAGAAATTCAATCCTCGCCACTATGGTCTTGAAAGCTTATAAGACACTTAGATTCCTGTTTTGCCCCGCTTTTCCTTGACCCTATGTTAAGATAGTAAACTAGTTTAGGAGAATCTATTGGGTGGGAAATTGTGTATGGTTGCAATTATTTTCATGCATGGAAAGTGATTTAAAGTTTGGACCAATAGAGGATAAGTATTTCTTGAACCTTCGAGGACATGTGTAGAGAACCGCATGGATGTTTCTCCATTATTGAACTCTTTGAATATGTAAGTAAATTATTTTTGGTTGATGACACAATAAGTGTGGTATTTGTCTTTTCGATATGTTGTGGATAATATTAATCAAATATGGAATTTTTTTGATGCTATATACACTATGTTTTGGATTGAATTTAGGTAATCAAAGAGGTAATGGAAGAATAAAAGAGGTACACAAAGGAAGAAGAGTGAAATAGGTGGTTTGGGATGGAGGTTAGAATTATATATGATAATGCGTATGGATAATTTGTTGTCTATAAAGAGGCAAATAAGCTATCACAACTTCAACATGAATGAATGCTTCATCTACAGAAGCAAAAGGTACCTCTAATGGTTTCAAAATTTGTCAAAATAGTTATGATATACCAAATAATCAAGTGGAATATCCTTTAGGTAACTAATATTATCTTCAAACTATTTATTTTGATTTTCATCATATATGGACCTAACTGCCCCACCTTTAGGAGATAACTATAGGAGATTATTTATTACATTTAAAAGTCCATCATAAATAAATTAATTATACATTCTATGTGAATGTTTACTATCACAAATTGATTTTAATTCATTTTTCTACATGAATACACTCTTTATTTATTAGTTCTAGGAATGGAGCACTCACATGGACAAACAAAATGCTAGGTTTGAGAAAAATAGTTAAGATATTGGATATATTTTTTTATATTTTCCAAATGGCTTGAGTATAATGATAATATAATTTTTAAAATAGGTTTATATCACTTTCCTTTGACTTGGTCATGGAAGGTCATCTAAACCTCGAATGCACCTTCATCTTTAAAAACATGTAGTTTAAGGTCAATCATTCATATCTATCTTATCAAACATTAGAGGAGTGAGCTTTGAAAAGTAAGAAGTACCAAGATGCGTGGTCTAGTAAAAATTTTGTAGTCCTAAATCACTCAAAGTCATAACCAAGGTTTTTGCATTGCATATCTATCATTTATTTCAATTTATTATTAAACCAAAGAAAATAGGATTCATTAAAATCCATAATTCCCTTTAAAATATTATTCATATCTAAGAAGGCATGGAGTGGAATGAGTATTCATATAAATAACCCTTTATCCTTTCCATGTGCATTTCCTTTGGTATTGGTCCCATTTTTCCTTTATTTTATTCAAAACAAAATTTATAGATGCCTCTACTTGTCTCACCATTCATTAATTGTTTGGGATTTTCATTCCATTCATTAATGACTTTGGAGCTCTAGTTCAATGCACGAATGAAATAATCTTCATAACCCAAAAATATTATATGGTAGTACTCGAAGCAAGCTTTCTAACGAGTATAATTTTGTTATATTTTGAATTATTATGATCTTGTTTTTTTAATTTTATGGAAAATTGGTTTTTCACTGAACATGAACTTCTCTATTCAATGCATTGGGAAAAATAAGAAACTAATTCAAAAAAATTCTGAAAAATATCTATGCCCCTATTAGAAAGAAAAAAAATTGAATTTCAATTTATATAGAACAAGTTATGTGTTCAAACGTAAACCTATGTTTGAATTATGACTAGTCGGACTTCAAAACTTTATAAAATGAAAAATATTGAACATATCACTATAAAACCAAATGCAAGCCTTGGATATTGATGTTACAAACCAAAATTCGAAAGAATTGAGTTTTTATCATTTATAGAAAAAAAGTTATGTGTTTCAAGAGGCACATCGCTCTTAAAAAATGTAGTTTGTTGTAAAAAACTACTTTTCGAGGGAGATGGACAATTTTTTAAAAAAATCCTTCAAAAAAATTTGAAAAAAATGTATATAGAATCTACTAACAAAATGCTAGAAATCACTAATTTACATCATCTTCAAATTTTTAATAGTTTAAAAGTTATAGTTCTCAGAAGTTGAAGATTATTTTAAAAATGTACATCTCAGTGTCAAAAGTGGCAAAAAAGTGGGAACCATTATTGTGAGTTCACCCCTATTTTAAGACTCTGTGTCATGGCCAAGCTAAATGATTTGACTCTAGTTTCTCTCCAATCTAGTCACCTAGTAGCATGTGAAATCCATCTCTTCCTAATTATTATTCTCTCCATCTTGTTAATGACCATTTAATTAATGAATCCTTCCTCGTAATTTTGGACAAGTGAGACAATGTTAGCTCAAGGAATCTTTTCAATCCTCTTTCAAGATTCTTTCCCAAGTAATAATCTTGCATATTGAAAAATAAGTTACGCTTCTATTTTTCCAAGCTACTCTTCCTTATAATGTTTAGATTTACTCTAAAGTGCTCATTGTGACTCATGTTTACTACTCTTCCTATTAGTCTCATTCCAATATCTCCTACAAAAATATGGAATGATTACATTTATATTTTATTTGTGTCTCCTAAATATCCACAAAATTTGGAACAATAATACAATTTTTAATAATATTTAATTGTAAAAGAAAGGATTAAAATGGAACTAAACACTCTAAATAAATTAATCAGGGTTAAAGGGATAAACTAGGATCAATTCATGAAGGCAAGATCTATTATCTCAAAATTAATAGATTCATGTAAGAAAATAAATATTAAATCTAGAGATAAAATTCTTGAAAAATTTAGCTAGCTAAAAGTGAAAGAATATTGTCAAGCTCTCATTTTCACACAGACTAGAAGAATGTTGGCAAAGGTTGTAGAGGGTAAAGGCTTCTGGCCGTTGTAGGGTCCGACTTTATACCCACTGATCAGATTTCGCTGGAATTTTGTAAATCCATTTCAACAAACATTGTTTGTGCATATCTTGCAATCATAGCATTTCATTAGAACACATTTCTTTGAGGCATCTGACCAAACAGTTCATTTCTTAATTATAAAATCAATTCAATTCCAAGTGAACAAGAAATGAAGCATTCATCAAGAATTGAAGGAGAAATCACTATTGAACTTACCCCTATCTCATATAGCCCTATGTTGGCTAGGCCCCATAATAATTAGAAGATCCTAATTACTACTGTCCTAAACCTTGCATTGACCATCGCAATTTCACAGTGAGTTGAGCTAATTAGTCCATTAGCGAGATTAGGAAAGAGTTTGGTATTGAGTTAGTTGTTGGTGGAAGGTTTAAGGAGGTACACTATCATCATAATTAATGTTAGAGTGTTGTGTGAAGAAGAATGGCCACAAAAGGAGTGATTGTCCTAAGTGCTTGAGACTGTCACAAAAAGTGAGTGTTGTAGCAGTGAATCTTCCTTTGACCTTTGTGTGTTTGGGAGGGTAAAGACCCATGGTGGTATATATTGAGTGGTTGGGAGGGTAAAGACCCACATATCAACTATCTACTTTGACATCCTAGGATGGTGTCCACCTACTCTAAAACCTTCTGGGCACTCTTTGTCTAATACTAACATATACATAACATGTGCCTCTCATATAAACCTATGTTGGCTAGGCCCCACCATAATTAGAAGATCCTAATTATTAAAATCACTAGATTCTCTCCTAAAAGGTTGTTGAGCCATAGAAGGCCTAGCTTGATAGACCTATAGTCTCTCATACCTAAAATGAGACACTTTTCCATAGCTGGTTACAAACTTCTCTCATTCCTCTTGTGTCCTCCCATGTACCTCCTTTTCCATAAGAGACTTTTCCATAGAAACCCTAAAGTCATTTGGATTGACCATGTGTAGGAAAACTGAAATTTTGGACTTTCCACCCCTAATGAAATAATTGACAAGTAACTTGTCTTGAATGTGATATACAAACTACAAGAACTCCAAAAACTAACTCTCATGTTGAGCCACTATGAAACCTTATTATGTAAGTTTTGAAACTCATCTATGCATCTCTGTCAAAATTTTTTTGAAATAGAACACACTTTGAAGCACTCCAAAATGGTATCTGGAGAGGGTTTCCAATGTGAGTTGGTGCATTTTATCCTCCCAGTACCACAAGGTGGAATCAAGTCCTCTCAAAAATTGCATTGAAAATTATGCCTTTAAGTTTCTCACATATAGATGCAACCCAAAGCATAAGTCCAAGCTAAGTAACCAAGACTTAACCTCAACCCCATTTGTGGATCTTAAAAATGTAGAGGATTGGAGATGAAGCAACTCTCGAATATGATCCTTTGGCTCATGATATGTGCTTGCTATAGTCTATACCTTTTGTATTTATGCATGATGAGGCTAGGTAATGTGTATTCATCAATATTCTATCTCCTCTATGTGTATTTCCCAAATTCAAGGCGAACTCCTAATAAGCTCCCAAGATGCAAGTATATGCTCCTCCACTACAAGTGGATCCTCATGGCTTGTAAGATTTGAGGTCCCCATTCACTTTCCTACCTTCCAAACCCCTAACATATCCTAACTTACTCTTTCACCATTACATCCTTCATCACTTACCTCCCTATCTTATCATCTTTCACCATTTTATACCACCTTCCTAATGGTACACTTATGCTCCCTTCCAAAACACCAACAAAAAATAGCACTCGATCACTACACAATACTCTCACAGTTCTGCAACAGGGATATCACCTCAATTTGTACATATTCACCTCAATTTGAGTAGTAGCAGGTATCGGAGCATAGAGCAGTGAAGGAAAACTACAGTAGTAGTTGCCCACAGGATCACGAGATGGATCTATCGTCGAGGCTTCTTTCTTTGTTGCCTCTGTCGGATGAAGGGAAGCAATGAGGAATAACTAACACCTCTCCTTGCAAGGGTTCTGCATTCTAGATGGAGGCTCACCTTCACTGCTTTAGATTTCAAGATAACCTTCATTAAATGTGCGGTGTAGGTTAGGGTCATTGATTTTGGTCACTTCACCAATCATGTCTACAAGAAAAATGATTATTTGATCGATGGTTTATTAGCTAAATGGACATTTATCACCTCTACAGTCATGTCTGCAAGAACAATGATAAATGGAGAGAGGGGTTATGTCGGGGCCCCTACTATTATATGCCCCTACTATTCTATGGTGGAAGAAGATCTATTCCATCTGATCTTTTTTTGGTCAGAGGATCGATCCATAGTTTTTATGCTCCATCTTGGGGAATCCATCCCAGGGAAGAGGGATTGAAGCGGGGAATCCATCGCGGGGAAGAGGGATTGAAGTCGGTCCAAAGGATGGAGGTAGTTCACCCCCGGTTGAGGAAGTTAGATTATTGACAGTTCAGTTGAAGAGAGGGAGGCTCTTAGGGAACCCCACTTAATTCAATTTCATTACCCCACTAGATTGTTCTCCCTTGTTATCAAAACATGCCCTTATTACATTAAATAATGCCCAAACTTGAAAATTCATAACAAAACACAAAAACAAAAACATAACAAAATTCCTACCATGAAACTAGAAAGTTTCCCATCACCTGGTATCCTTGTATAGCTGCTCCTGCAGCACCACTTCATTCCACGACTGGTTCCCTGCAGAGACAGAATTTTGTAATGGTAGAGGTAGGATGAAGTAATGGTAGAGGTCAATGGGATGAAGACGCAGGATTTATGAAATGACTTGGTCTTTTCTTCTTTTTTTTTGAAGTAATGCACGCGGTTGTCAGACTTTCGAAGAACTCGAGCACTTTTTCTAAAAAAACCAAAATGTCATTGCCAATTCCTTCTCTGTCGAAACCAAATGTTGCTTCCTCGTCGGAATTCCAACAAAATCGGGCATTTTTTCAAAAACAAATCAAATTTGATCACAATATACCTTCTTCATCGGAAACCTCTGTTGGAATTTTAGGCCAAATGTCTTAGTGACAGATTCAACAAATGAAAGATGGAATCTTTATCACTCAATCTAAGTATGTCAAAGAGGTGTTGAAGACCTTTGGCATGGAAGACAACAAACCGATTGGTACACCGATGGTGACCAGTTGTAAATTATCAAAAGAGGATGACTCAGTGTTGGTAGATGAGAAGGAATACTGATCAATGATTGGTAAGTTACACTATGTAGTACATAGAAGACTGGACATTGCACATAGTGGGCATTGTTGCACGGTTCTAGAAAATCCTAAGATAATCCCACTTGGTAGCAGTCAAGCGGATTCTTAGATATGTGAAGGGAACTATTGACTATGGCTTATGGTATCCATACAGTAATGATTTCAACCTGAAAGTGTTTACAGATGTTGATTGGGCTGGTAATGTGGATGACCGGAAGAGCACAACTGGTGGTGCATTCTTTCTTGGTGGTAGACTAGTCTCATGGATGAGTAAGAAGCAGAGTTGTATCTCTCAATCTACAGCAGAAGCAAAATATGTTGCAACATTTATGAACTGCACCCAGACAATTTGGATGAAGCATGTATTAAATGGCTTCAAAGTTCCTATATCTGAACTAGTAAGTATATTTTGTGACAACACAAGTGCAATTAGCATCTCCAAGAATCTGGTTTTACATGCTAGAACCAAGCACTTCAAGCTCAAGTATCATTTCTTTAGGGAGAAGGTTCAGAACAAAGAGGTTGTATTGGAACATGTTTCCAGTAAGGAGTAGTTAGCAGACATATTCACCAAGTCTCTACCGAAGGCTACCTTTACCTATTTGAGAGGTGAATTAGGGGTGCTGCCCCTTCAAGAGGTGAACTAAAGGTGTGTGCTCCACATCAGTCAGGTATTACATTGATATATCTTTTTCAGGATTGGTGCATTGAAGGATGCTACTCCTTAGGGGGAGCAACATAGTGGAACATAGATGTTTATGCCTCCACTTTGGCATTGTTGTCAAAGGGGGAGAAGATGTGAAGCGGAGAAGATATCTATAGTATTGGGGAGAAGATGAAGATGTGAAGAAGAGAGATATCTTTGTATATTGGGGAGAAGATGTGAAGTGGAGAAGATATCTGCAGTATTGGGGAGAAGATGAAGATGCGAAGCAAAGAGATATCTTTGTATATTGCCATCAATGTCGAAGGGGGAGATTGTTGGCATATGTGCTGAGCATGATGACATGATGATATTGTATGTTGTCATTGATGTCAATATGCTGAAGTATGAACTGGTATATTGAAGAAATAAAAATGGCAAGAGAACCAGTACGATGATGTGAACCGGTATATGTGAAAAGGTGAAGCAGTATATTTGTTCAAGGTGAACCGGTATGTTGGTATGAGAACCGATATATGGAAGTTTTGTATCAGGGTTTCATCTGGCATTGTTGGTGTAAATAATTATTCATCATGGATATTATTACATTTACTTAAGTTTACTTAGGATAATGCATTTCATAGTAGTTTGGATATGAGACACTTGGGTGTTTGTGCCACATTGGGATAGTGTGTGTAGGAGAAATTCCACCTCTTATGGTGTTGATCTTGTTATTATACTATCATATCCACTTATTGTGGAGTGATAATTCCACCTTCGGTGGGTGATCCACCTCATGTGGAATATTATATTATTTCTCCTACCTACCCACACCTATTTCCTACCTACCCTTGTTTCTTATTGAGCCACATGTCATGTTTGTGTGCTCATACATATCCCTAGCCTTGCCTATATAAGCAGGCTCATCTACATTGTATGTAACAGTTAATTATTGATCATTTTCTATTGATGAGAATACAGTTTATTCTTGTCCCATATTTTGTCTCTTTCATGTACATTTCAATGACTTCTTGATCTTGGCAAAATCCAACAGGCATGACTATCGGTTGGTAGTCTCAACTTTAGGGTTTCCGGTTGATGCGTTCCAAGCCTGTGTGACTCAAGCGATGACATTTTGTGATGAGTTAGCATTATAATGAAGATCAGATAGTGTTGCCACGTCAGCCTTGTGCGCGTCAAGGATTTCCTTGAGGATCTTTCATGGAGATTGATCTTATCTACCTCGGGAATGTGCGAAGTCTCTGTAAACAGTGGAGAATGCGTGATGGGTTATCAGCTTCTTGAAGTGGCAAAGAATGAACGTTGGAGAACGTCTTGAGATCTGTTCAAGACTGTTGTATCCAATGCAGTATGATTAATGGTCAGGATTGAACTGATTAAGTTGTAAAACCTAAATGTTTAGGGTTTAGGGTTTATGCTACCGACCTATCTGTTTCCTATAAGGTCGATGATGTTTTTCATTTTGAGGTTGTTGGCAAATGGTATTTGTGTATCCCAGTGAGTGATAATTGATTCTTGCCAGACCGGAGAAGTGTGTTGATACCTACAAAGTGTGATTACAAAGGAAAAGGAGCTAAAGTGGATTTGCCTTGGCATTGAGTGTTGTTATCAGATCAATATATTACCTGTTGACTTCTAACCATCTCAGCAGTTTGAAAATCCCTTAACAGAGTAGCTTTAACAGGGTGACTCAATTCAATGAGTTCTTCAAGTCCTCTTGTGAGGTAACCTTTAACGAGGTTCTAACCTTTAACCGGGTATTTAGCCATCCCTTAACCGAGTGATCCCTAGCAGGATCGGTTCCTAGCAGAACCTATTGTAATAGTCTTTAATCAGACTAGGCTCCTAACAGAGTGGACTTCAAAAGAGTTCAAGAGTAGCTTGTGGGTATTCATCCCCACCGTAGTTTTTCCCAGTTGGGTTTCCACGTGAAAAATCAGTGTGTCGTGTGTGATGTCTTTCATGTGATGGTTTAGTGTTTTATGTCAAACTGGTAAAATATGTTGAACTAGCAGTCATTATATTTTGGATGATATATTACTTCTTTATGCATAAGGGTAAAGTGAAAATGTGGTATTAGATTGTATGGAAAGCTAAGGGTTACCGGTTTATGTCTTTCACATTCTCACTGTGTTTTACCGATAGTAATCTGATTCAGACCAGTGTTATTGCTTGCCAATCAAAGTTCAATGTTTGCAGTCAAACCGGTTCAGGGAAAGTGTGTTTGCCTATACTAATTCACCCCCCTCTTAGTACTGGATTGGTAACTGTTCATCATTTATTCATCATCTTATGCTAGCTTCTGCGCAAGGGTTTGAAACACCCAAATTTAAAAAGTATAGGGCCAAAGGAGATCCTAGAGATCATGTGCAAGAATTTCACTAAGCTTGTTTAGAGGTGGCCTATGAGGACACATATCTAATGCGATGTTTTCCTCAAAGTTTGGGAGGCACAACCACACAATGGTTTATCCGATTACCAGGTGGTATTAGAACATTTTAAGAACTAGTCCAAAATTTCATCGCTCATTATGCACATAATATAAAACATGATGTCACCATGGCAGATTTATGTAACACCAAACAAAAACCAGGGGAGTTGTTCTCAACTTTCCTGCAGTGATGGAGGCAATTGTCTAGTAGACGTTCTCTTCAAGAACTAGTGGAAATATTCATTTCCAACTTGAATGATGAGATGGAATTCCATTTAGAAATGAAGGATATAGAATCCTTTGAAGAGATGATCACTCAAGGACTAAAATGTGAAAGATCCCTCATCAAAAAGGAACTTATTAAAATCTACAATGAACCCAAAGATGGCCCTCGTCCACATTATAATAGTGATAAACCAAATTTTTGGAACAAGAACAAGAACGTTGTCAATGATGGGATATTAAATGCATGAACAATAAATATTGCACAACCTATGGTCATGTTTGTAGGACAAAATCCCCCTCCTAAAAACAACACCATCACTAATCCATAAAATCAAGGTCGCCATGCACCACAAGAAAAACCAAAATAAAGGCAACAAAACTACAAGCCAAAACTCACATACAGACCCTTAGGGGAACCCATCAAAATAATCTTGCATCAATTGGTCTCTTCCAATCTTGTGACCTTACCAAAAACCTCTAACTATGAGCCTTAGGTCAAGCCTCCATGGTGGAGAGATAATGAGCATTGTGAATTTCACCAAGGAAGAGGGCATAAAACAACAATTGCCATCGATTGAAAGATCTTGTTCAAGATCTTATTGATAGAGGAGAGATTGAAATAGAAGGACATGACCCTAAAAAATCCAATGATGATCATCTAATGTTCACGAATCCACTTCCATCACATGATCAAAGGGGTCCTTCCACCTCAAGGCGAAACACATATACTACAACTAATTATACACAAGCTGCATGTAATTATACTGTGAATCACCTCTATGATGCTGATGAACAAGTTGCAGCTCTCACCATCAAAGATCCAAATCCTGCATGCAACATTGTTATGCATCGTAGCAAGATTACCATTCGAGCGGCACCACAAGGAATGACACCCTTGCCCAAGCAATATAATCTTGTGGAGCAATTGGATAAAATGCCTACCCTCATTTCTATATTAGAGCTTTTACGCTTATCCCCCTCACAAAAAAATCTTGGATCAAGCTCTCCAAGAAGCATCAGTCCTTGCCAACCTCAACACAAGTCAATTTCAAGCCATGGTTGGTAGTCTCAAATCATCACCATGCCTCACTTTTTTTGAAAGTGACAACGCTTCCTTCCAACAACCACATAATGCATCCCTTCACATTGAAGGATTTGTAAACCAACATAGAATCAACTGAGTCTTGATTGAAAATGGATCTAGCTTGAATATATGCACCTTGCAATTGGTCACAGCATTGGGGTATGCATTAGAATCAGTGGATGCCAACAAAAAGATAACCATCAAGGCATATGATGATGTAGAGGTTTGTCTAGAGGAGCTATTGTATTACATATCCGAGTGGGGCCAGTGGTGAAGCATATCGTCTGCCAAGTTCTAGACCTTCCTTTTCAATATAATCTCTTGTTAGGAAGACCTTGGATACATGCCATGCAAGCGGTCCCATCTACCTATCAACAATGTATCAAGTTTCCCCATAACGGTGTAGAAATCACAATCCTTGGAGATGAAAATCCATTTGCCTATTGTAATAATATTAACCATTAGCCCGAGATCACCGTACCTAACAACAAAGAAGATATCCCTTCCACATCATAGGTTAATCCAGCCTCTCTTTCCAGCTCAACAACCCCTATACCAAAGTAGGAGAAGTTTAAAATAAAAATGGTTGAGGAAGGTCCCAGGGAATATAATCTTAGCCAACTCTTTTGTGTTGGGAAATTACTCACCTCCCCTAGAACTCATGGCAAACCCCAAAAGTTGCTTCAAACACCACTGGCCAAAAGAACTTGCACTTTGGCACAATTCATCCTTGGTAAAAGTCAGGAGGAGGAAACCATGGATGAGGACCTGATAGAATGGATCTACAAAGACCCTATCAACAAAGAAAGCCCAAAGGCTAAGCTTCCCACTAACAAATATGAAAAAGGCCTCACTATCATGCAAAGAATGGGCTATGATGGCAAGAGTGCTTTGGGATATTGCAAACAAGGGTTACACGAGCCCTTACAACTTGAGTTGAAACCCAAAGATAAAACTAGAGTAGGTTTTCAAAAGGAATCTCTTCCTAAGCTTAGAGACAAAGGAAAACCTAGCAAACTTGTGTATTAGCCAGTTACTCCAAGGAGGCCATCCTTGATTATATCTATGGCACCAACAACACCAATTGCACCAACAAAATTGATAATCCCATCAATAGCATCAGTAGCACCAACAAAATTGATAATCCCATCAATAGCATCAGTAGCACCAACAAAATTGATAATCCCATCAATAGCATCAGTAGCACCAACCGCACCCACAAAACTGATAATCCCATCAATAGCATCAACAACACCAATAATCCCATCAATAGAATCAGTAGCACCAACTACACCAATAGCACCGATACTCCCAGCAGTAGCATCAATAACCCCATCAGCAACATTAGTAATCCCACCTCCAAAAGTGCACAAACCCGTGACCAATACACTCTTCAATTCAAAACACATCCCAGCCTGGTACAGTAATCAGATGTTAGAGAGTGATTTAGAAATAGACTCGCATGAGTGGAAATGGGATTCACTGAATCTAAATACTTCAGATGAGGAAGACACATCACCTCCACCACCTCATAAAGATATCCTAGTTTATGGAGGCATGGATTAAAACCTTTTGGTTTCCTGAGAAAGAAACAACTTCCACATGCCCTACGTCAAATCCTGCACCAGAATCTGACAAGGAGAGTAACATTGATGAACTTAACTCATCCATATTAACCCTCACTGATGCCTCCTATGAACTCAACTTAATCAATGAGGTAATGCCTATAATCCTCCTTGAACTCATCGACTGGAACTAGCCAAATCCCCCATGTCTTCATCACTTCCAAAATGATGAGGCGCTCATAGACTTTTTAGAAATACAAGATAACATACCAAGCGGGGATCATAAAGTTGGGTTTGCCATTGAACTTAATAGCGCAACATACTTTGGGGTAGATGCCAAACCTCTTAGCTACAAAAATATCACAATAAAACATGGATCTTCTAGTGAAAACCACACAGTGGCACTTGTTGATCCCAAAAAAGTAAAAATATAGAGCATATCCAAAGGTGAAAACCTCTTAGAGATGCCTGAGGATGAAAGGTTTGACATCCTCCCCTCTAGTATGAATTAGGAGAGATCGACGATCCTAATCAAAGAAACAAAAGAATTCAATGTGGGGACTCCTGAGACTCCTCACCAAATACATTTGGCATCTCTGTTAACTCTAGGGGAACAGCCAAATTTTGTGGAATTCTTCCAGAAGCATCAAATCAACTTCGCATGGTCTTATGCAGACATGCCTGGCTTAGATCTTGATTTGGTCATGCATCACCTAATTATGGCAGAAGGAGCTAAATCGGTCAAACAAAAGCTTAGAAAGATGCACCCACAGATTGATGTTCTTGTCAAAGTGGAACTCAAAAAGCTCCTAGATGTTGGTTTCATCAGACCAATCGATTATGCAGATTGGATCTCCAATATTGTACCTGTTGGTAAACCTAATGGGGCATATGTATCTATACCAACTTCAGAGATTTGAATAAGGCATGCCCTAAAGATGACTTCCCCTTAGCAAACATCGACATGATTGTCAGTGGGTCATGCAATGCTTTCTCTTATGGATGGCTTTTCAAGGTACAACCATATTAAGATTGCTCTGGAGGATCAACATAAAATTGCTTTCACATGCCCATGGGGAACATACTATTGGAATGTGATGCCTTTTGGTCTAAAGAATGCAAGGGAAACATATCAAAGAGCCATGACTACCATCTTTCACGATATGATGCACACCATAATGGAACATTATGTCGATGATTTACTAGCTAAATCATTAACAAGAGAGGGGCATCTAGCAATACTGGGTAAAATCTTTGACAGATTAGAGAAATATCATGTTCATCTCAATCCAAAGAAATGTGTCTTTGGAATAACCTACGGGAAGCTCTTAGGATACATTGTCTCAAGCAAAGGCATTGAAGTAGATCCGACAAAAGTCAAAGCAATCATGGACATGCCACCTCCAAAGAACATTAGTCAGTTAAGGACACTACAAGGGCAAATACAATCAATTCAGAGATTCAATGTACAATTGGTTGATAACTGTCATCCCTTCACCAATCTATTACACAAAAATATCCACTTTCAATGGGATACAAAGTGCCAACAAGCATTCCAAATTCTTAAAGACTACCTAATGAATACACCATTGTTGATTCCACCAGATCCAAGTAGACCTCTATTGCTATATATTTCAGCTATAAATACAACATTAGGAGTATTGTTGGCACAACACAATGTAGAAGAAAATGAATGTGATGTATACTATATCTCTCGCACACTGGTAGGCTATAAACTCAATTACACACCTATTGAGCTAGCTTGCCGAGCAATTATCTTGGCAGCCACCAAATTAAGGCACTACATGTTAACGTACAAGGTACAACTCATTGCCAAAATAGATCCACTCAAGTACCTACTCAGCAAGGAAGGATTGATAGGCCGCTTGGCCAAATGGGTTATGATCTTGAGGGAATTTGATATAGAGTATATGGACTGCAAAGCTATCAAGGGGCAAG
The DNA here is from genome assembly GCF_030272615.1 of Cryptomeria japonica. Lineage (NCBI taxonomy): Eukaryota > Viridiplantae > Streptophyta > Pinopsida > Cupressales > Cupressaceae > Cryptomeria > Cryptomeria japonica. The sequence goes on along the minus strand of NC_081408.1, from coordinate 592,180,804 downwards.
TTATTGCAGATCACTTGGTTGATGTACCCCTCGCAAGTGACCATCCTCTTGTTTCCAACTTTCTAGATAAGCAGATCTTCATGATTGCAGCTACCCAACCTTGGAAGTTATATTTTGATGGCTCATATACTAGACATGGCTTGGGGGTAAGTATTATTTTTATCACACCTCAAGGTGACAGCATCCTGAAATCATACAGGCTCACTTTCCCATGCACCAATAATATAGCAGAATATGAGGCCTTGATCATAGGGCTTAGATTGGATATACAATGGCATCTAAAAGAGCTACAAGTATATGGAGATTCTCAGCTAGTCATCTGACAAGTCACTGATGAATACCAAACTAAGGATGATAATCTCATGTCGTATAAAAGGATGGTGGACAATTACAAAGAATCATTTATGACTATCACATTTGAGAAAATACCTAGAGATCAGAATCGAGTTGCCGATGCAATGGCTACAATTGCATCTCTCTTGGATCTTCCGCAAAATTCAACACGCTATGAGTTCTTGGTAGAACATCTTTGGATCCTTGCATATGATATCTCCAAAACTAAAATGATATGTTGCCTTGTCGGTTTTGAATCCCCATAGTACGGTGAATTCTTCACTTACCTATGTGACCACACACTTCCCCCTAACCAATCAAATAACCAACAAAAAACCTTCATTCGCCAAACCACTCGATACACCATCATTGCCAACACCCTATACAGGTGAAGTCTTGAAGGTACTCTCCTTCGATGTTTGGAATGGGATGAGATAACAAAAGCCTTGGAAGAGGTACATGAAGGAATTTTTGGAGCTCACTCAAGTGGTCCTTCGCTAGCAAAGAAAATCATGTGCGCTGGATACTATTGGCCCTCTATGGAAAAAGACTCCTACTATTTTTTCAGAAAGTGCAAGAAGTGTCAAGTTCATAGAGACCTGATACATGCACTAGCACAAGAATTGCAACCAATCATAACACGATGGCCCTTTTTTCAATGGGGACTTGACCTTGTGGGTAACATCCATCCATCTTCATCCAACGGCCATAAGCTTATCATTACCGCCACTGAATACTTTAAAAAGTGGATCGAAGTCATTCCACTTACCCAAGTCACCAGCAAGAAGATCACCTCATTCATCCTTAATTACATCATCTACCGGTATGGTGTACCCATGTCCATCATCATAGATAATGGGCTTCCTTTTAAAAATTAGGATGTCTGTGAACTTTGTAAGAAGTTTCACATCCAACACCATTTTTCCACCCCCTATTACCCACAAGGCAATGGTCAAACTGAAGAATCAAACAAGAACATATTGAGGATCCTCTAAAAGACAGTCAATGATGTTGGTCTTGATTGGCACATTCACTTAAATCCATCACTATGGGCGTATCGAACTAGTATTCGAACCCCTACAAGCACAACTCCCTACTCACTGGTTTATGGAGCAGAAGCCATTTTTCCTATTGAGGTTAAAATACCATATCTACGAGTCTCCTTACACAATCTGATAAATGATGAAGCATACTGAGTCTCACGTCTTCAGGACTTGGAATTGCTTGATGAAAGGCAACAAGCTGCATACAACCACCTAAAATCCTATCAGCAACGCATGAGAAGAAACTACAATCATCAAGTTAAACCTCGTACATTTGAGGTAGGATATCTTGTTCTCAGGGAGCATCCTCATAACCAACCAAATAGAGAACATCAGAGCAAGTTTGAATCCAACTGGCCGGGTCCATATGTTATCACTACCATCTTAGGGTCTAGGGCATATTAGTTGGCAACTTCAGAAGGAGAACCACTCACAGATCCGATCAACAACATGCACCTCAAATGGTTTCATACATAAGATGTGCAGAGAATCAGGCTCCTCCACTATATCAGAAAAATACCAAAAACATTCAAAAAAATGTCATGAAGAAAATACAAAAAAATCAAGAAAATAGTAAAGAAAAATCATACATCCAAATGGTGAAAACCACTTCGGTGGCACCTTGGGTAAGTATAATGGTGAAAACCTGGCAAATAGGCACCACTCGTAAAGGCTATGACTCCATTGTTTTTCAGACTCATTGCGATCACATCCATTCATCTGTTATTCAAACCACGACTTGTCATTGATCTTCAATCAGGGTTAGTACTTCATGTGTTCTACATCCCGCTTTCATAGCGACGTTTTAACTGGGGGCAATCCTCTTAACCTACTAATGGAAGTGGATTCCACATTACTTATGATTCATTGAGTTCCTCATTCAAAATTGGCTAGAAATATACCAAAAACATTCAAAAACACTCACAAAATCCAAAAACATGTCAAAAACATCAAAAATCAATCAAAAACATTGCAAAATATATATAATATTCTTTGTACATACACATCGCAATAGACACAAAACAAAACATATGAGTTACTCAAACGATGATCACTTATCAAATCAACCAACCAATCAAACCATCTACACACAAATGTCTTCACAAGGATGCATCCTTCCTCACAGACAAGACATGGTAACATTTTCTTTGACAAGAAAATTTGGTTTGGCTACAAAGTACTTGGTCGATTTGTTATTTATTTATATCAGGTTCCTACGCTACTCCAGGATATCCACAAGTGATTAGAGTAGTCGAGATGGCTCCTGATATCTTTTTCTTTGTTTGTTGTCTATCAATTGTTCCAATGAAGTTCTGGTGCATGTACTAATGGTGTCTACGTGGGAAGTTCACTAAGCTATGCGATCCTATGCAAAATACAGTCATGGATCACTATGGCTTAATAACTACAGCATATACCTCAACCATTTGTGCATGAACCAGAATGGAGGGTAACTTTTCCTTGTCTATGATACTTGCTTACAGATGAAATGCTCAAACTTGGTTCCTGCTACCTCAGCCAAGAATGATACCACCATGCTCGATGATAAAAATTAAGCACTGTGAATAATCTATGGATCGTCATTTCATCTCATCTATATATATTGCATCCTGTTGCATTCCATCCATCCATACATCCATATTGCTACATATCATTCATACATAGCAATGCCAATGGATACCCTATTTTTCTCTTATTACATAGGAATAGGTCCTAGGTCCTCCATACCTTCTATCTAACATTGAATCCCCCCTCACCCTCCCTATCCAGGTCATCATAGTAATCACATACCTTGCATCATGTCCAATCAAACCAATCAAGCCACGTTCATCACCGACCATCTCTCCAAGGAGGGGTTGCATAACCTACGTTACCTAGGTCATCCTATAAGCAAAGCAAGTTACTCTGTCTACACAGGTAAATCAACTCACAAACACCTAGACTATCAACAGATACATTTTAATCAAGTATCTTAGGGTCTCAATAGGTAATCAATTCTGGCAATCCTAGACTGCAACAGGCATTTACATCAATTGCCTAGTCTCAATAGGTACGCTAAGTCCAGCAAACGCCACAAACAACCTACAACGCAAACACCGTCAATTGATCAACCAATCAAACACAATCCAAACAGACAATTACATCAATTGTCTAAGTCTCAACGAGTATTTTTTCTTCAGATACCTTGACTTCATAGGACAATTACATCAATTGTCTAAGTCACAACAAGTCACTTTGATTCACTTTCTCAGACTTTATCCTGTCCAAGCGAATAACTGACATCAACTGTCACGCTTTGACTCAACCGGGGCAATTTCATCGATTGCACCAAATTGTCCAGCCAATTTTGATCAATTGTACGGTATCAATCAACCACACAACACTACATTTACACTATGACCCTTGTGTCCTTTCGAGGCTTACCCTTTCCCTGTATTCACTCTATCTTCTCTCATTCTTTCACCAATATTTCTAAATTCTTCTATTCTACCTCCCCCCAACTTCTTTCTCTTTTTCAAGAAATCGCCCGATTTTTTGAAAAAATTTCAGCCCATCTCTCGAGGGGGCATACCACCCACTAAATTAACATTTATTGGGCATATTTCTTCATACCTATTTTTCTTTCTTTGAAACGACACGATAAACTGCACCGTCTCAAAGAGAGGCAAATGTAGTCACATAAATTTGTCCACTTAATTAAATGAATATTTACTATTTATTTGATTATTTAACAATCAATAATCAGTTACTTAAATTAATATTTAATTAATTTCATCCTCAACCTCTTCTCCTATTAACTAAATAAATTATTCAATTTATTTAAATTAATTCATTAAACCATATTCCAAAAAACAATTAAATAAATAAAACATATTTGTTTAATTAGCCCATTTTCCTCATTTAAATAAATAAACAAATATTTATTTAAATCCCTAAACTACCCCCCCCCCCCACTTGCATTCTCCCACAAATGCAAGTTGTACCTATCTAATTGAAATAAATGAATTTTATTTTAATTAAAATCTTATTTTCTCTCACCCACTAGACTCTTGTAACCCATTCTAGACTCTTGTAACCCATTCTAGATTCTTCTAAACCATTTCTAATTAGCCTAATCCCATCCCCTAATTATTGTCACATTCTTAAGCAACTTGAAGTCACTTCTCAAAGCCTCAAAGTCTTTGAAAAGCATTAAAAGCTTTTATTTCTTCAACAAGTTAACCCCTAAAGTCTTCCAAACCATTAATGGTTCTTACATAGCCATTTATGGCTCTTACATAACCATTAATGATTAAACTCAACTCACCCACATGGTTAGAGACTTTCCCTCTAACTCAACCCTCATTTGACTCATGGGTCTCTTCAAGCATTTATTTCTTTGACCATGGTTATCCCCACTAAGTCTTGCACAAGAGTTTGTCCATTGGATAAAGGCTTTATTCACTAACTCAAGCCTAAACCTTACCTCCTAATGTAACCTTCAAGTCATCTCAAGCATTTAATGCTTCTTCCCTCTACTCTCAAGCCATCTCAAGTTGACATTTTTCATCCTGGGATTGGGTTGAAATCCCTCACGTGGATCATAAACCCATTAATCCTGACCCTTGTTGAGATTACTCAATCTCAACCATTCATTGCTCCATTTTTCCTATAAGTAGAGCTCATTTCCATCTCCAAAAGCATCCACAATCTAGAAATCTTCTATGCATCAAACTTATAGCAAATTTGAGAGAGCATTTAGAAGCACTTTTCTTTGTTATTTTGGCTAAAATTAACATAGACTAATTAGGTATTTTCTCATAATTAGCTTGTTTGCATTTACATAATTAGGCATTTTCATAATTTTGAATCTACATCAGACATCCATAATAGTGCAAAACGCTGAGGGCTACACTCATGTGGAACTTGGAGAGGAGAGGAACAAGGGAGGAGCAACTATGAGCATATTGGACGGCATCTTGGAGGGTTTTGTGTCTTTCCTCAGTTTTTGTGTGCTTTCTATAATCTGTTTTATATCTCTCTTGGTATGCATGTTTAGGATTGTAGTTTCATTCATCTTTCATTTTTTATTGCCACTAACAACACTAACATTTGAATCTTATGTTTCTTGCATCCTTTTCAGCATGCATAAGAGATCATAAATGTCATGTAGATTTTAAACTTACACTAGGGAATTTAAAGTCAAAATTGTAGACCTTTCTTTTAAAGGATAATTATTTAAAGCCATCAGATTGTACATGTGAGTGTATTAATAAAAAATAATAGTTTTTTTATTTCAGTAAATTAATAAATATGATCAAATGTGCAATCTAATGGATGTATAGACAAGAGTTTCATAATTATCTATTAGTGTCATTAGCTATAATGGTGAAATTTGTATATTTTTGTTAAAGTTGGCTCAATATGTGTAAATAGTAATATATAAGATATTTTGTCATGAAATTGAATTCATTTTCATAGTCATTTATTTATCCATAACCCATATCAAAATGTTCAGTTTGATTATTATGGATCAATCATAATAGAACACCTATTCCCAACAATCATTTTTACTTAATAGAAGTAAACAACTTTAACTATAACATTTCAATTATGGATTATCCTTCTAACCCCATTTTTATCTAAATTTAACTAATATTTTATCATTTATCATTTAATTAATTTTACATAGATATTGATGCTCTGCAAAAAGGGTTAGCAAATCTGTTTGATGGCAACACACACAAGAGCACAAGAAACAAGCATTAGTGTTAGCAACAAAAGATTATCCTAAACAGGCATATCAACAGAGATATTAAGCATGAAATAGAAAGCATACAAACATAGAATAGATAAACTACACTCCTCCAAATGCTAATCAAGATGCTCATAGTTGCTCCTCCCTTGTTCCTCTCCTCTCCAAGCTCCACATGAGTGTAGCTCTCAGTAGCTTTTTGCACTATGGATGCCTTATGGAGGTTCAAGGTTGTAGATAATTATGAAAAGTATGCAAATGCAAGCTTAATAACCAAAGAAAGATGAGTTATCTAAATGCTATTTGTTAATTTTAACCAAAAGAGTGGATATGACTAAAATATGCTAAATGCTCTCTAAAATTCTCTGTAACTTAAATGCATACAAGTTTTTCAGGATCTGGATTATGAAGAAATGGGCTCTATTTATAGAAAAAATGGAGCAATGGATGGTTGAGATTGAGTAATCTCAACAAGGGTCAGGATTGAATGGTTTGAGATCCATGTGAGGGCTTTCAACCCAATCCCAAGATGACAAGTGTCAATATGAGATAGGTTGAGAGGTGAGGGAATAAGCATTAAATGCTTGACATGACCTGAGAGTTAACTTAGGAGTTAAGGTCAAGGTTGGGTTGAGTGAATAATTCTTTATTCAAAGAATAAAGCTTTTATCCAATAGATAAACTCTTGTGCAAAGGTTAAAGGGATAACCATGGTCAAAGCAATAAATGCTTGAGAAGACACATGGGTCACATGAGGGTTGAGTTAGGGGTTAACCATAAATGGTCATGTAAGAGCCATTAGTGGTTTGGAAGACTTTAGAGGTTAATTTGTTGAACACACAAAGCATTTAATGCTTTTCAAAGACTTTGAAGTCTTTGAGAAGTGACTCCAAGTTGCTTAGGAATGTGACAATAATTAGGGGATGGATTAGGCTAATTAGGAAGGGGTTAGAAGAATCTAGAAGGGGGTTTAGGAGTGCAAGTGGGTTTGGTGGGTGAGGGAAAATAGGATTTTAGTTAAAATAAAATTAATTTATTTCAATTTGTGGTTGCAACTTGCATTTGTAGGAAAATGCAAGTGGGGGGGGATAAATGATTTAAATAAATGTGTTTAATTATTTATTTAAAAAGAAGAAAGGGGATTAAATTAAGTAAATAATATTTATTCATTTAATTGATTGTGAATTTGGTATAATGAATTAATTAAAATAAATTGAATAATTTATTTAATTAATAGGAGAATGTTTTCAAGATGAATTAATTAAATATTAATTTAATTAATTGATGGTTAGTGGGTTTTTAATCAAACAAATAGAAAATATGCATTTAATTAAAATAGACAGATTTATGTGACTACGTTTGCCCCTCTTTGAGATAGTGAGGTTTATCGCGTTGTTTCAAAGAAAGAAAAATAGGCGTGAAGAAATATGACCCATAAAATGTTAATTTAATGGGTGGTATGCCCCCTCCAGAGATGGGCCGAAAAATTTCAAAAAATCGGGCAATCTCTTGAAAAAGAATGAAAATGGGTAGGGTGGTAGAAGAGAAGATTTTAGCAATGCTGGTGAAAAAGAGAAGAAATCGGAGATAAAATGGAGAAATGGGAGGCTCAGGAAGTTCACGGGGACCACGACGATGAGCGGGGGGAAATTAGGGTTACGACAAAGGGTATATATGGGGGGAAAGGGGTGAAAACAGGCTCATTTGCATTCGCATCCATAGTGAAATTTGAACTCTGGGAGTGACCTTTTGGAGGAGCAAGCAGCAGTCAAGATGTCGGTTCCCATAGCAGAGCACCGATTAGAGAGAGTCCGATGATTCCAACGGCCAGACGACTACAAACCAGTGGTATGTGAATTTGAATTTTTGAATTTTATGCATTTTTTATATATTTCTTGCTTAGTCCAAGTTGAGTCAACACAATAGCGCTAAAATTGTGTTTCAGTGTTGTTGTTAACTAAATTAGCGTTATTGTGCCGCTATATCGCTATTGCATAGTGGTTGTAGTGCTATGGTATAGCTGCTTTAGCACTGTTGTTTGTGTAGCTCTATTGAGTAGTTGATTGAGCACTATTGTTGTACAGTAGCACTATGGTATAGTCAATGTAGCGCTTATTGTCGGTTTAGCGCTATTGCATAGTTGATTTAGCACTTTTGTGATAGTATTAGCGTTGTTGCATTCAAAATAGCACTTATGTGTAGGAAGATAGATGCCCCAGTGTGTTTGAAAAAGGATCTTATGATGCCAATGATCGATGGATGGAGATGTGAGGTGAGAGTTGTTTTGAACCATAACAGCCCTGATGAGACTTAGGTCATTAGGATAAATGCATGTTGAAGTCTAGGTGTGTCATGATTTCTTACCTGTTGAAACCCAAAGATACTTGATCAAAATATCTGTTGATAGTCTAGGTTTAAACTTAAGAAAGTTTGAAACAAAACAACTGATGATGATGGTTGGTGCACGTGTGTAGGAGGATCTACGCGTCTTACAGATGTGCGAGAGGCATCCCGCCACACAGGTGTTGCGCGATCATTTGACAGAGGTCGAGGTGGATCGTATTGTAGCAACAGGCCTGTATGACGTTATGTATATGCCCGTGATTCAGATGAATCGCGGGTTGATCACAACATTGGCAGAGCGATGGCATAGTGAGACAGGTACATTTCACTTGGTGCAAGGGGAGATGACAATGACACTGGAGGATGTATGGCGCATCCTGCACATTCCTATTCGAGGAGAGCTGGGGGACATTAGCAGTGAAGAGATTTTTTTAGGAGGATGTCTTCATTGATGATGGGTTGATAGCCTAGGAGGATATAGCTGCTTTGTATGCACCATTACTAGCAGTGCTATCAGGGATTGTTGGGGGATTGCTTTGTCCAGATCGACGATCGCATGGACTTTCTGTTGGTTGGGGTCATGTGATCGAGCAGATGATTACAGAGGGGACTCGATTTGCATGGGGACCGTGCGTGCTATTGCACTTATATCAGGATCTACATGAGGTAGCATACCGAGGGAGGGGTTCACTGGGAGTGGGGATCACTCTACTGCATATTTTGGCCTAGGAGCACTTACTGGTTACCTGACCAGTTAGTCTGAGATTTTGAGTAGTGGACTAGCCATATGTATACATGTATGGAGGTATGATGAGTCAGCCCCACCTGGGGAAGTTAGAGTGGTGGCGGAAAGCACTAGATGACTTGGATACAGTGATCTGGAGGTCGTATATTAAGTGTGAGCCATGGGAGGAGGATGCATAGGCATTGTCATATGTGTTCATGACATGATACCTCATTGGTAGGACAACCTACAATGTGGAGAGACAGTTGCCTAGCAGGGTGTTGAGGCAATTTGGGTGGAGGCAGGGATTGCCTAGTGGTTCGGGAGAGTATGCACGGGTAGTATGAGAGAGGTACTTATGGGGGCTAGTGCTACCATATGATCATGCATTGGCAAAGTTTTGCACCTTACAGGCAAGACCATGGCAGATGAGGTCGGGGGTAGTAGATGTTGGGGTTTAAGAGGAGTATACACAGTATATTGCGGCACATCTGATTTTGTCGATATCAGATCCAGCAGAGCCAATTCAAGATTTTGAGGAGGATAGGGGATGGAGATGGAGGAGGAGAGGACGTCACTGAGTGGTAGGTGGAGGAGAGAGAGGGGATGGTGGTGGTGGGAATGGAGGAGGTGGTGATGGAGGAGGTGGTGGATTCGGAGGTGGAGGTGGGGTGGGGGTGGTGGACGATTACAGCGGAGAGGGAGAGGTGGGCAGCCATTGCGGCTATCTCAAGGACCTTTGATGTAGGGAGGCATGATATTAGGTGGTAGGGATGTAGGTGAGGGACAAGCAGCTATGGATACAGGGGAGGGAGCTACAAGTGAGGGAGCCACTGGAGAGGCACCTATGGATATGGGGGAGGGAGCTACAGGTGAAGATCTGCGGGACCATATGATATTATTCTTGTAGACACGGCTCAAGGATATGGAGGCAGAGGTGGCAGCTGGAAATGTGTAGTTGTTTGCACAAGAGTCAAAGCTGATGGTGGTGCTACGGGAGAGGGATGAGGCCATGGAGAGATTTGCAGCATTGCAGGAGAGAGTACGGGTGGGAGCAGGATTAGGAGTGCAGAGTCCTACTGGGGATGCAATGAGGGAGATGCGACGAGCACAAGAGGAGATATATTATTGGTGGGGGTTATATGAGCAAGCGTCACCAGCTAGTCAGCGAGTACTTAGCTATTCACAGATGCGGTGGGTGAGATCAGAGTGGTCTCAAAGGATGCAAAGAAGTGGTGGTGTGATGGGTCCTCCATGGAGAGATAGATCGTGTGGTGCAGGGGCTAGTGGGGGAGCAAGTGGTGATGGTGGTGCAGCATCCGGTCAGAGTGGCATCTGAGAGAGCACTTTGTATGCATGTTTTTACATTTTCATTTTGTACTGTGTCTTGGATGGCCCTTGGTAGCCGATATTTTGGACTTCATTGTACTCTAATACATGTATATTTTTTTGTCAATATGATATGATATATGAGGAGATCCCATATTTTGTGTTGATATGCATTTTGATGATATGTATGGATGCTTATGCATGATGATGATCTTATGATTTATGCTTAGATGGATTCTTGTATTTTTCTATATGTATGTGTTTATGAGATGATTCCTATATGCATGTTTTATGATGATTTATTCTTGCATGATGTCTATCTGCATTTTTGTTTATGAATGGGATGCTAACATGTGGATGCGGGTTGATATATGTGTGTATGATGTAAATGCTATGATGATTATATATGCATAATGGAATGATGATTATGGTACTTTGGATTGTATGTTTGATGAGACAATGAGATAATGATATGCAATGATGTTAATGTAATGTGTTGAATGAATGATGTATATATGTAAATGCATCTAGATGTTTGTTAGATGAGTGCAATATGGATAAACAAATGTAAAGTACAAATGTTTAAATGATGATTTCTAAATGAATGCAATATGGGTAATCTATGAACCTATGTGGAAACAAATGGTTTTATTATGATTCTAAATGGCAAAAAATATGATGAAGTGAAATGATAATGTAATGATAATGCAACTTATGGGTAACGAATAATTGCACCTTAATGCAATTTAAAAAGGAGAATGAATGCATTGTAATGAATCCTAAATGAAATGAAAATGAATGAGTATAAGAATATACTAAATGGATAAATGAATGCACTTAACTAATGGATAGATAAATAAATGTTTGCAACTATGGAAATCTAAACAAATGCAGGGTACACATGTTTAAATGATGATAAATGATGATTGGTAACTAACACTAAATGAATGCATAGTAATGGCTAATAATGATAGTTAATGCAAACAAGGGCAAAATGAACCTAAAATGTCATGATTATGCAATGATGAAAATGATATAATGAGACTAATGCCAATAAATGATAATGAACTATATTTAGTTTTATGCAACTTAAATGATATAAAATGCACTCGATGCAAATGCAACTAAATGTAATGATGAAGATATGATCATGATAGATGAATGCAAGATTATTTAGACTTTGCATGATGCACTGATGATGTATCAAAGTACTCTATCATGATTGTATCCAAGACCAACTCAATTTTCACATAACTACTTATATTAACTTTGTTCACACTTGCATACAAAACCATGCATATGAATAATGAATGAGTAAATGGATGGGCGATATGCAACAGACTGCAATATAAATAGATGAGATGGAATGACAATCCATAGTGCTTTATTTTCATCATTGAGCTTTAAAATGTTGTAAGAAAATACAAGCAACTTGACATAATGATTCAAGATGACCTGAGTATTCCTTACATAGATTTTGATATATCAAGTTAATACAAGCAACTTGATATAATGGATCAAGTTGACCTGAGTAGCGCTTGCAGAATAGACAAGGATTATCTCCTTTCATGCATGAGTTGGACCGTCCTCCTTGATCTTTTGCCGATCATATCCCAAGACAAGTTCATACCGTAGTAAGAGATAAACCATTATCGAGCTTGGATGAGGTAGTAGGAACCAAAGAAGGAGCATTGTACCTATAAGAAAATAGCATATATAAAGAATAAAGAATATGAACCCTCGATAATGGTTCATGCTCATATGGTTGAGGTATACACTGTAGTCAGCAAGCCGTAGTGATTTATGACTGTATTTTGCATATGATCATGTAACATAGTCAACTTCCCACGTAGACACCATTAGTACATGCCCCAAAACTTCATCAGAATAATTCACAGAAGACATACAAATAATGTTGTAGGAACCATCTCGGCTACTCTAATCACTTGTGGATATCCTGGAGTAGCGTAGGAACTTGATATAAATGAATAAATAACCTACAAATCAACCAAGTATTTGATAGCTTAAACAAAATTTTCTTGTCAAAGAAAATGTCATCTTGTCTTTGTTTTGGTAAGGAAGGATGCATCCTTGTTAAGACAGTTGGTGTGTCGATGTTGATTGCTGGGTTGATGTGATAAGTGCTCATCGTTTGAGTATTTCACAATGTTGTTTGGTATCTACGTTAAAAGCGTATGTACAATGCGTTGTCATTTTTTTTTATTGATTTGATGTTTTCTGATGTTTTTGGATTTTGTGAGATAGTTTTTCAATGTTGATGGTATTTTGATGATTGTTTTGAATGTTTTTGGAGTTTTTGTGAGATAGTTTTCCAACTGTTTTTTGGCTATTTGATGATTGTTTTGAATGTTTTTGTAGTTTTTGTGAGATAGTTTTGAATGAAGAACTCAATGAAATACAAAATAATGTAGAATCCACTTCCATCAACTAGATTAAGGGCATTGCCCCTAGTTTAGACATGACTATGAAAAAGTAGGATGCAAGACGCGTGAAGTACTATCCTGGATTGCAAATCAATAACAAGCCATGGTTTGGACGGATGGATGAATGGATGAAATGAATGTGATCGCAACAAGTCTAAAAGACAATGGAGCTATAGCCTTTACGAGTGGCGCTTGTTTGCCAGTTTTTCACCATCGCACTTACCCAAGGTGCCACCGAGGTGGTTATTCATCGTTTGGATGTATGATTTTTCTTTACTACTATGATTTTTTTGTATTTTCTTCAGGACATTTATCTGAATGTTTTTGGTGTTTTGCCGGTATGTGTGGGAGCCTGATGCTTTGTGCAGCTTATGTATAAAACCTTTTGAGGTGCATGTTGTTGATTGGATCTACTAGTGGTTCTCCTTCTGAAGTAGCCAACTGATATGCACCGGACCCAAATACAGTAGTGATAACATATGGACCCAGCCAGTTTGATTCAAACTTTCCCTGATGTTCTATGTTTGGTTGGTTATGAGGATTCTCTCAAAGACTAAGATCACCTACCTCAAATGTATGAGGTCTAACTCAATGATTATAGGTTCTACTCATGCGCTGCTAATAAGCTTTGAGGTGATTGTATGTAGCTTGTCATTTCTCATCAAGTAGATCTAAGTCCTGAAGACATGATACTCTGTATGCTTCATCATCTATGAGATTATGTAAGGAAACCCATAGAAATGGTATCTCAACCTCAATAGGAAGGATGGCTTTTGTGCCATAGACTAGTGAGTAGGGAGTTACGCCTGTAGGGGTTTGAATGCTAGTTCGATACGCCCATAGTGTTGGATTCAATTGAACATGCCAATCATGATCGGCATCATTGACTATCTTCTTGAGGATTCTTAATATGTTTTTGTTTGATGCTTCAGCCTGACCATTGCCTTGTGGGTAATAGGGAGTGGAAAAGCGGTGTTGGATGTGAAATTTCTCACAGATTTCATGGACATCCTGATTTTTGAAAGGAAGCTCGTTATTTGTGATGATGAACATGCGTACACCATACCGGAAGATGATGTAATTAAGGATGAATGAGGCGATCTGCTTACTGGTGACTTGGGTAAGTGGAACAGCTTCAATCCACTTTGTGAAGTATTCGGTGGCGATAATGATGAACTTATGGCCATTGCATCAAGATGGATGAATTTTACCCACCAGGTCGAGTCCCCATTGACAAAAGGGCCATGGTGTTGTGATTGGTTGTAATTCTTGTGTTGATGCATGTATCAAGTCTCCATGAACTTGGCATTTCTTACACTTTCTGACAAAGTAGTAGGAGTCTTTTTCCATGGATGGCCAATAGTATCCAGTGCGCATGAGTTTCTTGGCTAATGACGGACCGCTTGCATGAGTTCCACAAATTCCTTCATGTACCTCTTCCAAGGCCTTTGTTATCACATCTTTTTCCAAACATCGAAGGAGAGTAACATCAAGACTGCATTGGTATAGGGTTTTAGCAATAATGGTATATCGAGTGGTTTGGTGAATGAAGGTTTTACGTTGGTTATTCGATTGGTTAGTAGGAAGGATGTGATCGCGGAGGTAGGTGTAGAACTCACCATACCATGGGGATTTAGAACCAACAAGGTGACATATCATCTCGGATTCGGGGATATCATAAGCGGGAATCCAAAGTTGTTCTACCAAGAACTCGTAGTGTGTTGAATTCTATGGAAGATCTAGGAGAGATGCAATGGTAGCCATAGCATCAACAACTCGATTCTAGTCCCTGGGTATCTATTCAAAGGTGATAGTAGTAAATGATGTCTTTAATTTGTCCACCATTTGTTTGTATGGCATGAGTTTATCATCCTTGGTCTAATATTCATCTGTTGCTTGTCGAATGACCAGTTGGGAGTTGCCATATACTTGTAGTTCTTGTAACTTCCATTGTACGACTAGCCTGAGTCCTGTGATCAAGGCCTCATATTCAGCTATGTTGTTTGTGTAGGGAAATGTGAGCCTGTAAGACTTTCGGATGCTGTCACCTTGAGGTGTGATAAACATAATGCCTGTCCCCGAGCCATGCCTAGTGTATGAACCATCAAAGTATAGTTTCCATAGTTGTGCTGTTGTGATCATGAATATCTCTTCATCTAGAAAATTGGAAATGAGAGGATGATTGCTTATGAGGGGAGCATCGGCCAACTGATCTGCAATAACTTGACCCTTTATAGCCTTATGGTCCACATACTTGATGTCAAATTCACTTAGAATCATCACCCATTTGGCCAAATGGCCTATCAATGCTACTTTGTTGAGTAAGTACTTTAGTGGATCGATCTTTGCAATGAGTTGTACTTTATGTGTCAATAGATAGTGCCTCAGTTTAGTGGCCGCCAAGATTACTGCTAGGCAAGCTCTCTGAATAGGGGTGTAATTGAGTTCATAGCCAACCAGTGTGTGAGAGATGTAGTAAACAGCACACTCTTTCCCTTCTGCATTGTGTTGTACCAACAGTACACCCAATGCTATACTTTTTGCTGATATATAGAGTAGTAGAGGCTTACTCACTTGGATCTGGTGGGATTAGCAATGGTGTATTCATGAGATAATGTTTAAGCATTTGGAATGCTTGTTGGCATCTAGTATCCCATTGAAAGCGGATGTTCTTGTGTAATAGGTGTGTAAAGGGGTGACACTTATCTGCCATTTGTGTAATGAATCGTCAGATGAATTATAGTCATCCTTGTAATGTCCTTAGTTGACTAATGTTCTTCGGAGGTGGCATGTCCATGATTGCTTTGACCTTTGCAGGATCGACCTCTATGCCTTTGCTTGAGACAATGTATCCTAGAAGCTTCCTAGAGGTTACTCCAAAAACACATTTCTTTGGGTTGAGTCGAACATGATATTGTTCTAGTCTATCAAATATTTTCTCTAATATTTCTAGATGACCTTCTCTTGTGAGTGATTTTGCTAGTAAGTCATCAACATAATCTTCCATTATAGTATGCATCATATCATGAAAGATGGTGGTCATTGCTCTTTGATAGGTCGCTCCTGCATTCTTTAGACCAAAAGGCATTACATTCTAGCAGTATGGTCCCCATGGACATGTGAAGGTCATCTTATGTTGATCCTCTGGTGTGATCTTTATCTGATTGTACCCTGAAAAGTCATCCATGAGTGAAAGCATGGCATGTCCTATTGTTAGGTCCACTATTATCTCGATGTTTGGTAGGGGGAAGTCATCTTTATGACATGCTTTGTTTAGATCTCTAAAGTGAGTACAAATACGGATGGTCCTATTTGGTTTGTCGACAGGCACAAAATTGGATATCCAATCTACATAATCAATTGGTCTAATAAAACCAACATCTAGGAGTTTCTTGAGTTCTGCTTTGACTAATACCGCAATCTGGGGATGCATCTTGTGAAGCTTCTACTTGATAGGCTTGGCTCCTTCTACTACAGTGAGGTGATGCATGAATAAATCAGGATCAAGCCGAGGCATATCTGCATATGACCATGCGAAGTTGATCTGACGCTTCTGGAAGAACTCTACAAACTTAGGCTATTCCTCTAGAGTTAAAAGAGATGCCAGATGTATATGGTGAGGAGTTCCAGGAGTCCCCACGTTGTATTCTTTTGTTTCCTCGATGAGAATTGTTGATCATTCCTGCTGTGTACTAGAAGGGAGAATGTCAAACCTTTCATCCTCTGGTGCCTCAAAGAGGTTTTCACCATTGGATACACTCTTTCTTTTTACTTTTGTGGGATCAAACAGTGCCACGGTGTGGTTTTTATTGGAAGATCCATGTTTTATTGTTATATTTTTGTAGCTGAAAGGTTTGGCATCCACCCCAAAGTATGTTGCGCTATTAAGTTCTATGGCAAATCCATATTTATGATCCCTGCTTGGTATGCTATCCCGTAGTTCCAAAAAGTCAATGATTGCCTCATCGTATTGGAAATGGTCAAGACATGGGAGATTAGGTTGGTTCCATTCAATGAGTTCAGGATGGATAATGGGCATTACTTCATCAATTAGGTTAAGTTCGTTAGATGTGTCAGTGAGGGTTAAGACATTGTGGTGAAGGTCATTGATGGTACTCTCCCTGTCAGAATCAGGCGTAGGATGTGATGTAGGGTCTGTGGAAGAAGTTTCCATCTCAGGAACCCAAGAGGTCTTTATTTGTGCTTCTCTGTAAATAGGTATGTCTTTGCGGGGTGGAGGTAGTGATGTGTCTTCCTCATCTGAAGTATTAAGCTGGATAGAATCAAATTCCCATTCATGTGAGTCAATCTCTGAGTCACTTTCCAGTATTCAATTACTATACCATACTAGAATGTCCTTTGAGTTAAACATTGCAGGTGTGATCAGTTTTGTAGATGAAATGATTGGTGCTGCAGGAAGGATTATGGGGATTAATGAATCTGATACGGGGAGTGTTGGTAGTGTTGAATCTACTACTTGTGCTAGAACTTCTGGTGTTATCGATACTATTGGGGGTTCTGATACAGTTGTTGTTGTTAATGGTGCTATTGATGTTATTGCTGCTGCTGATGGAGTTGTTGGTTTGATTGGTGGGATGATTGGTATTGTGGATGGTTTTGCTGGTATTTTTAGCCTCAATGGGGCAGTTGCTATGGTGTTTGATGTTGTTTTTATAATCAAAGGTGACCTCTTTGTAATAGGTTGATATAGTGGTTTGTTGGGTTTCCCTTTGAATCTGAGCTTAGGAAGGATCTCCTTTTGAAAGCCTAGGCTAGTGTTATCTTTGGGCTTTGATTCTAGCTGCAGCGATTCATGTCGTCCTTGCTTGCAAGGTTCCAAAGCACTCTGATCATCATAACCCATTCTTTGCATAATGAGAAGACCTTTGCCATACTGATCTGTGGGAAGCTTAGCTTGCGAAATATCGATGATGATTGGGTCTTTATAGATCCATTCTGCTAAGTCCTCATCTCTGGTTTCTTCTTATTGACTCTTTCCAAGGATGAACGGTGTCAAAGTACATGCTGGTTTGACCAGTGGCATTTGAAGTAACCTTTGAGGTTTGCCATCTGTTCCAGGAGAAGTGGCAATTTGTCCAACACAAAAGAGTTGGCTGAGATTGTATTCCCCAGGACCTTCCTTTGCTATTTTCATCTTGAGCTTCTCTTGCTTGGGTATAGTGGTGTTTGAACTGGAAAGAGAGGTTGGACTTATGTATGATGTGGAGGAGATGGCTTCTCTATTGTTGGGAATGGTAATCTCTAGTTGATGATTTATACTATGACAAATGCAAAGGGATTTGCATTTCCCAGGATTGTGATTTCTACACCATTATGCGGGAACTTGATACACTGATGGTAGGTGGATGGAACTTCTTGCATGGCATGTATCCAAGGTCTTCCTAATAATAAATTGTATGGCAGAGGAAGGTCCAGAACTTGACAGATGATGTGTTTCACCACAGGACCCATTCGGATTGGTAGCACCACAACTCCTTTGGATGAACACCCTGCATCATCATAGGCTTTGATTGTGATCTTCTTGCGGGGATCCACTAATTCAATTGCATATCCCAATGTTGTGACCAATTGTAGTGTACAGATATTTAGGCCTGCTCCATTGTCGATCAAGACTCGCTTGATCCTTTGTTGGTTGATAAACCCTTCAATGTGGAGTGAGGCGTTATGAGGTTGCTGGAAGGATGAGTTGTCACTTTCAGAGAAAGTGAGACAAGGTGATGACCTTAGATTTCCAACCATAGCTTGGAATTGATCTGTATTTAGGTTTGTAGGGACTGACGCCTCTTGGAGAGCTTGATCCAAGATTGTTTTATGGGATGGAGATAGGCGCAATAGCTCTAAGATAGATATTAGTGCGGGCATTTTGTCTAACTATTCCACAAGGTTATACTGCTTTGGGATAGATGGGGTGCCTTGTGGAGCTGATTTTATGGTAATCTTGCCACAACGTGTAACAACATAGCAAGTGGAGCTGGGATTTTTGTTGGTAATAGTTGCAATTTGTTCATTGGCATCATATAGGTGATTCACAGTGTAATTATATGCAGCTTGCGTATAATCAATGGTATATGTGTTTCTCCCTGAAGTGGAAGGACCCCTTTTATCTTGTGATGGAAGTGGATTTATAAACATGAGATGATCATTGTTGGTTGTCTTTGAGTCATGTCCTTCGATTTCGATTTCACCTCGGTCAATAAGATCCTAAATAATATCTTTCAATCTATGACAATTGCTTGTCTTGTGCCATTTCCCTTGATGGAAATCGCAATTTTCAGTATCTCTCCACCATGAAGGTTTGACTTGAGGTTCATAATTTGATGTTTTGGGTAAGGTAACTAGATTTTGAGAAACCAACTGACGTAACACTATTTCGATGGGTTCCCCTAAGGGAGTGTATGTTCGTTTTGGTTTAAAATTTTGTTGACGTTGTCTGGGTTCCTCTTGAGATGTGTTGAGGCCTTGATTTGGAGGAGCAACTATGTTATTCTTGGGTGGGGGGTTCTATCTTGCAAATCGAAGCACAGGTTGTGCACTTTTGATAGTTCTTGCATCCACAACCCCGTCGTTGACGATGTTTTTGTTTTTTTTCCAGAAGTTAGGCTTGTCACTATTGAAGCGCAGGCAAGGGCCATCCTTTGCCTCAATATATATCTTGATAAGCTCTTTTTTATGAGAGCCCACTCACATTTTAAGCCTTTTGTGATCATGTTATTGAAAGAGTCTATGTCTTTTATGTCTAGGTGAAATTCCATTTCGTCATTTAAGTTGGAAATAAATATTTCCACTAGTTCTTCTTCAAGTAACTGAAGAGAATGTATGCTAGACATTTGACACCACCGTTGTAGAAAGACTGAAAAATAGCTCACCTAGTTTTTGTTTAGTGTTACATAGATCAGCCATGGTGATATCACGTTCAATGTTGTGAGTAATGTGCCAGGAACTTTTGGATGAATTCTTCAAATGTCCTAATGCCACCGAGTAATCGGGAAAATAATTTTGTGGTTTTTCCTCCCAAGATTTGGGGAAAAAATCAGATTAGGTATATGTCCTCGTATGCCACTTTGAGGCAAGCTGAATGGAATTCTCTAACATGATCACAAGGATCTTCTTTTCCTCTATACTTTTAAAACTTGGGTGTTTCAAACCCTCATGGAAAAGGTGGCATATGAAGATTCCTCTCAAAGGGATAGGGACAAATGTCATTGAGTGAAAATTGATTGGTTTTTACACCACTATGAAGTTGTTGGGTGAGATTTTTGACTTGTTGCCGCAACATGTCTATTTCATTTGGAGGAGGAGGAGGTGGGGGATTACCTTGATGAAGGTTATATTTGATGTGATCTTGACCTCTTTCATCCTCATTACGACTTTGGCATTCTGATGCCTGTCTTAGTTGTGCAACATCAAAGTCAGAGGTTAGTTTAGCCCCCTCTTGAGCAAGTCTTAAAAAGTGAGCATCAGCATTGCTCCTAAGTATTTTGTCAAAAAGTCTATTAAAGAGAGGGTTGTTTTGTTCCCTTTCTATTGTTGCACGCATAGGAGTACTTGGATTTTCATCATTTGCATTTCCTCCAAGGGCTTCTTGGAATTCATTAAGATTTTCCTCCTCTTCCTCTTCAATTTCTTGTTGTCTAGACCTGGATCTGGTATGAGCCATTTTGTTTACAAATTTTTGTTGAAGTTTGATGAAAATGATGATGAGTTGGTGATGAAATGAAAGATTGATGTTTGGTGAAGTGTTTTGCATACGGATCCCTAGCACTAAAGGTAGATGTTACCAAAGTTCTTTCTTGAATTGCTTGTTGTGTTGGATTGACAAAGTTTGATATGATAAGGTTTAGAGAAATCTGAGATGTATTACAGACTCAACTACCTAGTAATGAGAGGATGCACTCATAGACTAGGTTTAACCTATGTAGAAATGTCTCTTAGGATGAGTTTATCCTAGATGTAGAGACACTCTAAAAAGTGATGTGTTTGTGGTTGATTCAAGCAATATCGAAATAGAATTTAGGACAAAAACCTTTTGATGTTTTGAGAGTTGGAATGGATTTGATGAGATGTGAATGTGATAATGGATGAGATGTTCAACTTCAATAAAAACTTTGTGTTACAAAAGGAACAAATTCTTCCTCTTCTTGTTCAGGGGTTGCTGGTTCTTCCCTAGCTGAGTTATATGTGATACAAATATTTGGAAAGAAAGCAGGATTGATCTTTCCTCCCTTATTTTGATGATAACTCAAAGCTCTATATTGAGTAAAAGCTTTGTGGTTTAATGATTCTTGATCAAATTCATTTGATTTCCCTTGAAGGTAAAGATGCATGTGACATAAGAAGGTTCTATGAGAGACAAAGATTTGTCTATTAAGACAGAAGAATTTCCTCCTTTCGATAAAAGCCTTTGAGCTTAATGGTCTTTTCTTCAAGTTGATGTGTTGATGAAGATTATTCTTTCTCAAGATGTGAAGAATGGTCATATAGTTTGATACTTTTGATTATTGCTCTTTGTTTTTGATCTTTTGTGTTTTTGAAAATGTTGGTGTTGGATGAATACTTGTTTTTGATTTGGGTTTTTGATGTTTCTTTGACAAAGAAACAAAGCAAGCACACAAACACAAGAATGTTGCCTCAAAAGGCACAAGTAAGTATGGGTCTAGATCAACCCAATCTTTTGAACTTTTTATGATTCTTTCCTTCAAATTTAGTTTAGGTGTTTCCAAAGCCTGAAATCGGCTCAATTTGCACTAGTCTTGACTCATAAACGAAAACACTTCAAACACTTTTTATCCCTAAGGTCAAATGGCCAGTTTCGATAATTTCAGCCCACATCTTGACATTTCTTCGACTTTGGTACTACATACCTTATGAATCCCATCGTGGCAGGTAAGGATGTGATATACTAAGTCTTGTGTGAGCATAACAAATAGATGATCCCTATGATGTGGGAGTCACCACTTTTATTGGGCTACAAGTAACCTTTCAAAAAGCTATGTTTCTACTCAAGGAAATATGTATGGTGAGTATCTTGGGAGAAAAACCATCTATGCTCTTGCACTGAATTTATCACAAATATCCTCAATAAATAGAATGGGTGGGCTACTACTTAAAAGTGTTTAGTAATTTTCGATGTTTTTCGACATAAGTTCATTCTGCAGTGACTCACTTAAGAGCCTTGTAACTTGTGGTGGGGCCCATTTGTCCTTTCAGCAAGTTACACTGTAGGAACAGCTATACCCAAGGCTACAACTTTTTCTCTCACCTGATTTCTATAGCGGCTCGAAGGATTTACCGCGCGAGGTCGTTCCCAAGAGTGATGTGTCTCTTGGCAGGCCTCTCTTAAAAAGACAAAATTTTTGAGTGTTACTAACACTTTTCTCTTGCACCTAGGACCATGAAAACCAAGGGAGGGGATAGTGTGTGTTAGAAGTGGGACCACTTGACAAACTCTTTTGTACAAGTGTGCCAAATGTAAAATACACTTGTTCTTTTTAAATTGTCATTGCAATGATGTTCTATCTAATTGGAGATGTTGCTCCAACAACCATGATGTTCTTTTTAACTTCAAAGGCAATATGTTTGAGTAAACTAGAATTTGAAATCCTGGTCAACTTAATAAAAAAAACATGTTTGCATGAAATAAAATCATTTTGCAAAAATTGAGACAAGTTGATTGTTCTTTTTACTTGCACAAAATTGAAGTGTTGATTGTGAATTTTTAATTCTGGATTGATGCAAGGAAATCAGATTTTTGTGTTGTTGATTTTAAGCACCAAAAGAAAATGAATCCTAACTTGCAAGAAATAAAGTTGTGTTGTGATTTTTAAAGCACCAAATGACAGTTTGTTTCCTAACTTGCAAGTAAACAAAAAATGTGTTGTGATTTTTAAAGCACCAAAAGAAGTGTTTTTGATTGTTAAGTAACAAAAGGGGGTTAGTTTAAAACCTGCACACAAAATGAATAGTTAGAAAAATCCAAAAACATGGTGGACTTCCATAAGCCTAAAAAATAATATTATCGGTTACAAGGCCTTTCTTTTACAACGTTCTGTTACAATAGCGCTACTCTGTGTGACAATAGAAGTGCTACTTAACACAAATGCGCTAAAGTATAGATAAGTAAAATAATTGAATAGCAAATACAAGTGCTCTAAAATATGGACAAAAATGCTAGTTAATAATCAAAAGCACTATAATATAGGCAATAGCGCTAAATTTGAGATAATAGCGCCATTGTAAGAACAATAGCGCTAAAATATCAAATTACAATAGCGTTAAAGCGCCAAAGTGCGACCTATGTGTCAAGCTAAATAGTCAAAAAGTTAGTTTCTAAAAAAAATGTTGTTGGATTCACGTCGGGTTCACCAAATGATGCTCTGCAAAAAGGGTTAAAAAATCTGTTTGATGGCAACACAAACAAGAGCACAAGAAACAAGCGTTAGTGTTAGAAACAAAAGATTATCATAAACATGCATATCAAGAGAGATATTAAGCATGAAATAGAAAGCATACAAACATAGAATAGATAAACTATACTCCTCCAAATGCTAATCAAGATGCTCATAGTTGCTCCTCCCTTGTTCCTCTCCTCTCCAAGTTCCACATGAGTGTAGCTCTTAGTAGCTTTTTGCACTATGGATGCCTTATGGAGGTTCAAGATTGCAGATGATTATGAAAAGTATGCAAATGCAAGCTTAATAACCAAAGAAAGATGAGTTATCTAAATGTTATTTGTTAATTTTAACCAAAAGAGTGAATATGACTAAAATATGCTAAATGCTCTCTAAAATTCTCTATAACTTAGATGCATACAAGTTTTTCAGGATCTGGATTATGAAGAAATGGGCTCTATTTATAGGAAAAATGGAGCAATGGATGGTTGAGATTGTGTAATCTCAACAAGGGTTAGGATTGAATGGTTTGAGATCCATGTGAGGGCTTTCAACCCAATCCCAGGATGACAAGTGTCAATATGAGATAGGTTGAGAGGAGAGGGAATAAGCATTAAATGCTTGACATGACCTGAGAAATAACTTAGGAGTTAAAGTCAAGGTTGGGTTGAGTGAATAAATTCTTTATTCAAAGAATAAAAATTTTATCCAATGGATAAACTCTTGTGCAAAGGTTAAACGGATAACCATGGTCAAAGCAATAAATTCTTGAGAAGACACATGGGTCACATGAGGGTTGAGTTAGGGGTTAACAATAAATAGTCATGTAAGAGCCATTAATGGTCATGTAAGAGACATTAGTGGTTTGGAAGACTTTAGAGGTTAATTTGTTGAACACACAAAGCATTTAATGCTTTTCAAAGACTTTGAAGTCTTTGAGAAGTGACTTCAAGTTTCTTAGGAATGTGACAATAATTAGGGGATGGATTAGGCTAATTAGGAAGGGGTTTTAGGAGTGCAAGTGGGTTTGGTGGGTGAGGGAAAATAGGATTTTAGTTAAAATAAAATTAATTTATTTCAATTTGTGGTTGCAGCTTGCATTTGCAGGAAAATGTAAGTGGGGGGGGATAAATGTTTTTAATTATTTATTTAAAAAGAAGAAAGGGGATTAAATTAAATAAATAATATTTATTCATTTAATTGATTATGAATTTGGTATAATGAATTAATTAAAATAAATTGAATAATTTATTTAATTAATAGGAGAATGTTTTGAAGATGAATTAATTAAATATTAATTTAATTAACTAATGGCTAGTGGGTTTTTAATCAAACAAATAGAAAATATTCATTTAATTAAAATGGACAGATTTATGTGACTACAGATACCATAGATTATAACAAATATTATTTTTTTCACGATCCATTTTAATGAGTTAGGAGAGCTTTGGATAAACTTATGTACTATTTTATAACATCAATATTTTGGATTACACTTTGTGATCCATCATATGGATGAAGTAGAAGAAAAATATTAAAATTTTGCAAATCTATATCCTTATAAAGATTACATGAGAGGAATCAAGGAAACCAAGGAAGAGGAAGAATTCAATAAGTGGGGTTGAGACTCCCAAATGGTTCAAATTAAGAGGTTAAAATGACACAAATATGTAAAACAAAAGAGATGATGAATGATAAAGTTAGAAAAAATAATTAAATTAACATAATAATGCTAGGTTTCAATAAATGACAAAAAAAAAAAAAACCATTCCAGTAATTGCTTAGGAAGAAGATAGAAATAAATTATTAGATGAGAATACTATAAAAGAGGTTTAAAAAAGAGTGTATTTAAATGTGTGTGTGTGTGCGTGCGCGCATTTGTGTGCACGCAAATAAATAAATAGAAACACAAGTAAGACTAAAAGGAAGAAAATAAATTAAAATAATGAAGACAAGAAATTTTTTAAAATGATGAACTTAACAAAATAGGAAAAACCAATGCTAAAAAGAAATTAACTAAAAACCTTAGAGACCTCAACCTTAATTCTCAAGTTATATGATTGATTGTTCCTATGGGACTCTTAAAATGGGGCATTCCACTAGCACAAGGATCAAAGAGGAGTGCACCGACTTTAAGCATGAGTGATTTTTCAAATTTGTCTCAGGAGAACACTACATGTATCACAAGTAAAAAATCTACTTGTAAGAGACTTGTATCCTTAGTATAGAAAATAACAGTTTCTTCAAAAGAAAGGTCAAAGAAAGGTCAAAGAAGCCATTAAAATTGGAAACTATCTAATGAATATCAGCCATGTTGAAGGATGGAATTTGAGCTCACAATGACAAACTTTGCTAGATTCCTTCCAAACATCCTCTTCTTAATTTTTCTTTTGGCTAGTCAAACTTCTTTGAGTCTAAGTTCTCATCAATTAGTCATTGATTGTAGTTCCTTCCCTTTGTTTTTCTTTCATTCCATATCTAATCTTCATGTGTAGGTTGTTCCACAAGACTCCTCCTTTGGTCCTTTAGTCATCTCTTCGATCATCTTAACACCTCAATTATATTCCTCCTCAAGAGTTTTCTTTCTTTCATGATTTTGTTATTTTAGCATAAGTTTAATTTTCTAATTGCTAATGGGTTCATGGCTCTAGGTCAAAAGTGTTTAGCTCTTTTTTTGTTGATAGTAGAATGGTGTGATGGTTAAGTTGTGGTGTTGTTGTTTTTGCCATCAAAGTTCAAACCCTATTAGAGTGGTATTGTTGAATGTTTCAATGAAGATGAATTCCCCATTTGTGATCTCACTGATTCCACTCAGTTTATTGCAAGATTCCCTTACACTTTGTATGAATTAGAAATGATGGAAGTTTGACCTTCACTTCATGAACAATCCTTTTCAAGTAGCTGAGAAGAACATCGACTATTCGAAAGAGCTCTCCTCCAGGCAAGACTCACGGAGAGTAAAAGAGGTCAATCAGGACGTTTGGGCACATGCAAGTCCTCTCACGTTATATCGAAATCCAACTCTCCTGTACAGCAGAACACTCCAGTTATACGAATTGTGCATATTTGTCCACCAACGATTGTGAATACTGATCCAGCCAACTTCCGCGCCATTGTCCAAGAGCTCACTAGAAAGCATTCTAGTTGTTCCTCCAAATTGTCCACTCAAAAGAAGCTCAATTCTAGGCTTAGCCCTCAGATCCTTAATTTCTCGAAGAAAATGGTGGGAGCTCATCATTCTGATGAGGAGGAGGAGAATCTGTTCTCAACGGGATTATCTTGCGGCGAGGAGCAATCGAACTCTCCTCCACCACAAATCAAGATGGAAAATGACCAAACGAGTTCGTCAGATAGTTTTTGTCGGAGCTTCGGTGGTTTTGGAGAGATGGATGTATTCTTTGGTCTTCTGGGTTCTATTGCAATCCTACCTGAGTTCCGTACAATTAATCCTCCTGCGATAGATCACAATGATCGCCTCACGGGAATTTTTATGCCTTGTTAGGGGACTTCTGGATCCGCCATTTTTTTTGAAGAATTGCCCTTATCCACTGTACTTTGTCAATACGTTTCTTTGTCAGGAAGATAGTGCAAATCGCAATATGCTTTCTTAGTCAATCGTTCACATTTCAAAGTGAATTATATTTGTTTGAGAGAAATTAGTGCTCTTTGAGTCAGCGATTGACCTGTATTTTTTTTAACCAATTTGTGTAACAATAGCATCTTTTGTGATCACGCTTCCAAAAACAATTTTACAGACTGGTTATAGTGCAAATCGCAATATGCTTTGTAAGTCAATTGTTCACATTTCAAAGTGAATTCTATTTGCTTGAGAGAAATCAGTGCTCTTTTAGTCAGCTATTGACCCCGTTTTTTTTTGTAACCTATTTGTGTAGTAATAGCATCTATTGTGATCACGGTTCCAAAAACAATTTCATATACTGGTTTTGAGTCAGCAATTGACCCGTATTTTTTGTAACCGGTTTTGTGATCACTCTTCCAAAAACAATTTCAGAGACTGGTTTCGCTGAAGATGCTTTACTGGAGATTTTGCAATGCCTTTGTAAATGTGTGAATATCCAGCGCGGAATCCACAAATTCCTGTATAGAGCTCCTAAAGAATAGATTATGCAATTCTTTGTTCGTTTGCACTGTTTTTTGTCAACGACGCTTAAACTGTTAATATTTACATCCCAACCCCAACTCATTATAGATTAAAAACCTTTATTGGAATAATCTAAAATATGTGGAAACCTTATATCCCGTTATATAGAAACGGGATATAGTGGAAACGGGATATAGAGATGAAACGGAATAATCTAAATAACGGGATATAGAGAAGTAACGGAATAATCTAAATAATGGAAACGGGATATAGAGATTAAACTAATGGAATAATCTAAAATATGTGGAAACCTTTATTAGATTATTTTTCCGATTGTTTGAGAGATCTGATTGGAACTCTTCGATAGAGCACATTAAATTTGATATTCGTTGTTAAATACTGATCATTGAACTGAAAAGTAGACGTCAGCAGGTCTACGTAACAAATTGAAAATAGCCATGTCTAATTTGTGAAAAACGTTTTTGCAAGTTGCAATATTATTCTTTTGCAAGTTGGCAGGATTGAAGTTGTACAAAGTTGGAATTGGGCTCTTGTTAGGTGTATATTTTTTCGAAATGCTTTCCATAACTTTTATTTTATTAGTCATTAAAATTCAGAATATGAAAACGGGATGTATAGATGAAGTATTTTATCTTTATGCTTATCCATCGAACACTACGAAAGCATCCTCTAGGGAGATGAAGAATTTTATCTTTATGCTTATCCATTAAACACTACAAAATATCCTCTCTGAAGACGAAGTGTTATATCTAGATGGAACCTTACACAAAATTGTAATTATGTGTAGAGGATGGTCGATCCTTTTCCAAAGTTATTTGTCTTTTAATAAAAGCAAGGATTAAAATTGTTAGGTCATTTGATTCATAATATTCTTTAATTTTAATAATGATATATAATTAGTTTATTTAATTTGGCATTATTGGATTTCCATGTAATTCAAGATCTATAAATATAGCTCTTAAGAAATCATTTGACAAATCAAATCTTAACATAGTAAGCATTGGTATGCTCTTCTCTTGTGTTTCATGCAATCTAGAGAATCAAAAAATTATTAAACATGTGTAAAACAACTATGTAAGTATTTCTCCCTCTGTTATCTCCCCTTGGCCCCTTGTCAAACCAAGGACAAATAAGTCACACTATGGTGTGAAGAAGCCATATGATGCAATAACATGTTTCACATAAAAAAGTGTATGGCTAGCAAGACAAAGACGTGTCTTAATGAAAACAAAGGCATCATCTAGTGGTTTATTGCCAACAAATGCACTCAATGATATAATGGGACTTGATAATGGAGTTGGTTACCTAATGATAAAAAACACATGAAACATCACTTAATTGATTTTCAACTAGCGATAACAAATATTTCTTAAAAGAAAATAATTAAGGTATGGGCAAAGATAAATAATTAGGGATTTTGGGAAATCTTGAACAATCGTAAAAACCTTAATGTTTGATTCCATGTCTCTGAGCTTACTCACGCATTCCAATTTTCACTAAGTATTAACTACTAGGTTCTTTCTTATTTTATCATTCAATCTGTTGTGACTGACGTAAACCCGGCCTCCATCCAACTCGGAGGTCTGTCAATTAATAATTAAATTATATTATAAAAATTTGAGCAATGATCCTCGAAAAATATCAGACCTTGAAATGAATAGAAATGTTGACTAAGCCTTTCCTAGGAATGATAATCATCGTAAATTACCTTATAATCATAACCTCTGAAATGAATTTGAAAGGAATGCATCAAGTCATGATGCAAGAGGTGACGATTTCAGGTTGAACTCACACCTAGCCGCAATAAATGACTCCCACGTGACCGAAAGGAGATCAAAAACCCAGAAAGTGGGGAAATTAAGGCATCACTATATAAACATTTCTATCTAACTATATACTATCTATAAAGTCAAAAAATTATATATAAATGTTTAAAATCCGTGTATATACAAACATCTATAAAACTTGTATATATATACATATACATATATATATATATATATATATATATATATATATATATATATATATATACATATATATATATGTATGTATATGTATATATATATATATATATACATATATATATATATGTATGTATATGTATATATATACATATACATACATATACATATATATATATATATACATATGTATATATATATATATGTATTTATATATATATGTATATGTGTATATATGTGTGTGTGTGTGTGTGTGTGTGTGTGTGTGTGTGTGTGTATACATATATATGTATATGTATGTATGTATACATATATATGTATATGTATGTATGTATATATATATATATGTATACATATATACATATACATATGTACATATATATATGTATATATGTATACATATATACATATGTGTGTGTGTATATGTGTATATATATGTGTATACACATATATATACACACACATATATATATACAAATATATATATATATATATAAGTATACATATATATGCATACATCTCTGTATTTATTTATATATTTACACACACACACACACACATATATATATATATGAATATGTAGAATATATAAAATTCACATATATATCTACATAATGACTATTTTCTCTTCACAGAAAAATCGGCAAGAGTGTAAATATAACATTAACGTAAGGTGATGAGAGATAAAATCACTATCTAACTTGCAAGCCACCTATCTACTTTCCCCTTATAGATCAAGGAGATGAGGAGAACATATGACCTTTTCGATCTATGAGGCTACAAACATGATGTTACTGTTATTCTATGTAGATAATATCTGCTCCCATATTAGCTAATTCATCTACCCTAAAATTACCCTTATAGAAGATGTGATTAAATATGATCTTCTTGAAGGCCTTGCCCAAGTTTAGAGCTTTGCTGAGCAGTGCATCTAACCTCCAATTTAGATTGGATCCTTTTCTCATAGCATTAATTACAATGGCTGAGTCCCCTCCAACAGCCAATTTCTCCACTCTTGATGCCATGCATATTTTGAGCCCTTCCACTAGCGTAATAAATTCTGCCCTATTGTTAGTTTCAATGCCTACTGGTTTAGCTCTTTGCGCCACCTCAGTCCGATTAGATTTGTGAAGACAACATCCAATGCCAACCTGTCCTAGGTTTCCTCTGGAAGCCCCATCAAAGTTTAGCTTAAACCATCCATTCTTAGGTTGTTTCCAAACACAAGTTTCGCTATTTCCTTTACCTAACTTAGGCCCTGGTCCAATGTAAGGGGGGATCCTCTGATAACTCAATGATGAACCACTAGTACTAAACCGGTAATGAGAGGGGGGGGGTGAATCAATATAAACACAAATATAGTCCAAAACAGATTTGACAGCAAACACTCCAAATGACTGACAAATAGGGATACTGGTAAAACAGAGTGCAACCGGTAACATCCAGTACAGCTCAATCAGTCATGAACCGATCACTCAATAAGCTTTCCTCTTAGCTCAATACTACAGTATCATTATACTCTCATGCATAAACAGGTAAACTTAATCATCTAATCTTCACAACAGTGGGTTCAATGTGTTTTATAGACAGGCATAAAACATAGAACCTTCATATGCTTAACAGGTAAAACAAAGCATCACAAGATAAAACCATCACACATATTTTTCACGTGGAAACCCAACTAGGAAAAAACCATGGTGGGGATGAATACCCACAAGCTGCTTTTTGAACTCTTTAGAAGTTCGCTCTGTTAGGAGCCTTGTCCGGTTAAAGACATTACAATAGGTTCTACTAGGAATCGATCCTGTTAGGGATCACCCAGTTAAGGGATAGCAATAATACCCGGTAGGGTCACCTTGTTAGAGGATTTCAAGAACTCAATAGCTAAAGGAACTCCTAATCTCTATAGCTTCTTCGAACTCATTAACCTCGAGTTACCTGGTTAAGGGATTTGAATCAAGCCTGTTAGGACCACCCTGTTAGAGGATTTTGCAACAAGTCAGTTAAGGCTACCCTGTTAGGGGATTTTACAACTATTGAAGTGGTTAGAGATCAATAGGAATTACAATGATCTGTTAACAACACTCAATGCTAATGTAGATCCGTTTAGGCTCCTCTTCTCCTTCTACACATTTACTTTGCAAGTATCTCTTCTCTCCTTTGGTCTGGCAAGAATCACGTATCACTTCCCTAGGATACACATACACAACTTTTGCCAACAACCTTAGAAAGAAACACAACATCAACCTTATAGGAAACATAAAGGTCGATAGCAAAAACCCTAAACCCTGAACCTGTTAGGTTAAGCAATTCAAGTGGTTCGATCCTGACCGTTGAATCATACCGCATTAAATGCAACAATCTTGAATTGATCTCAAGACATTCTCCATCGTCCATTATCCACCGATTTCATGGCGGCTGATAACCCATCACGCGCTATCACCATTTGATAGACTTCGCTCATTGCTAAGGTAGATAGGAATAGTCTTCTTCATGCAAGATCCTTCATGTGCATAGGGCTTACGTGGCAACATGATCTGATCTCCATTATACTGCTAACTCATCACATGAAGATCACCGATTAAGTCACTTGAGGTACTCCAACCGGAAGTCCTAAAGTGGAAGCTACCTACCAACCAATAGTCATATAATGCTTCCATGTGCCGGTTCATCTTGAACAAATATGCCTCTTCACTTTGGCATATAAACCAGGTCATACATATGTCGGTTCCTCTCTCATTTCACATATTGACATCAATGACAACATACAATGTAATTATGTCTTCATGTCGGTTCACATAATGCCAACAATCTCCCCCTTTGGCATTGATGGCAATATACAAAGATATCTTTTCTACTCCACATCTTCTCCCATTTGCTGCAGATATCTTTTCGCTTCACTCCTTCTCCCCCTTTGACAACAATGCCAAAGTGGAGGTACAAGCATCTTTGTTTCATCATGATGCTCCCCCTGAGGAGTAGCATCCTTCAACACATCAATCAACCAAAAATTTGTCCTTTTAGTACCTGATTGATGCGGAATAATTACTTTTAGTTCACCTCCTGAAGGGGCAATACCCCTAATTCACCTCTCAAATGCACAAATGTTGTCTTTGGGAGAGGGTTGGTGAACATGTCTGCTAACTGCTCCTTATTGGACACATAATATATTTACTGGATTCTAGAATGTAAAACTGGATTCTTTGATATATTGATAGCACTTGTGTTATCACAGAATATATTTACTGGTTCAGATACAGGGATCTTGAAGCCTTCCAGTACATGCTTCATCCAGACTGTCTAAGTGTAGTTCATGAAGGCTGCAACATACTCTGCTTTCGTTGTAGACTGAGAGATACAACTCTGCTTTTTACTCATCCATGAGACCAGTCTACCACCAAGAAAGAATGCACCACCGGTTGTGCTTTTCTGGTCATCCACATTACCTGCCCAATCAGCATCTGTGAACACTTTCAGATTGAAATCATTGTTGTATGGGTACCAAAATCCATAGTCAACTATTCCCTTCAGATACCTAAGAATCTACTTGACTGCAACCAAGTGGGATTCTCTTGGACTTTTTTGGAACCTTGCAGTAATGCCAACTGCATGTGCAATATTCGGTCTGCTATGCACTACATAATGCAACTTACCAATCATTGATCGGTATTCCCTCTCATCAACTAGTGCGGAAACATCCTCTTTTGTCAATTTGCAACTGGTCACCATTAGTGTACCAACCGGTTTGCTATCTTCCATGCCAAAGGTTTTCAGTACCTCTTTGACATATTTGGACTGAGTGATAAACATTCCATCTTCCATCTACTGGATCTGCAGTCCAATGAAGAACTTAATCTCCCCTATGAGTGACATCTCAAACTCTTTCTTCATCTCATCAGCAAACTCATGACTCATCTTGTTATCTCCACCAAAGATGATGTCATCAACAAAAACTTCACAGATTAGGATCTGATCTCCTTCAGACTTCAACTAGATATTGCTATCTTCACTTATTCTCTCAAATCCAATCTTCACAAGATGGGAATGTAGGCACTCATACCATGCCCTGGGTGCTTGCTTTAGACCATATAAAGCTTTATGTAGCCTACACACCATATCACTGTCTTCAGATAGGGAAAACCCATCTAGTTGCTCTATATATACCTCCTCTTCAAGTACACCATTTAGGAATGTAGATTTTATATCCATTTGATATACTTTGAACCTTTTAAAAGATGCATATGCAAGAAGCATACGAACTCCTTCCAATCTGGCTACAGGAGCAAAGGTTTCTCCATAGTCTTCTCCTTCTTCTTGAGCATATCCTTTGCACACCAATCTGGCTTTATTCCTAATCACTGTGCCATCCTCATTCTGCTTGTTTCTGAACACCCATTTGGTGCCAATGACATTTTTATGCTCTGGTCTGGGTACCAAGGACCATGTACCATTTTTCTCTATTTGATCAAGTTCCTCTTCCATTGCCTTGATCCAGTCTTCATCTTTATGAGCCTCTTTGAATGACTTAGGCCCAAATTCAGAGATCATACATGAGTTTTCTCTGATCTTTCTTCTTGTAAGGATTCCTGCATCCTTATCACCTATGATCTGCTTAGGATCATGATTCAACTTGACATACCGAGGAATGGTCTTAACTAGTTCTTCTTTCTTTTCTTCTTCATCCTCATCTTCATCAGTGTCAACATTCACCAATTCAGGGACACTGTTACTGGTACTTGGTTGGCTAACAACCAGTTCCCAGAAGGTTGCAACCGGTTCATTTACAGCTTGCTCACTGCTGGTTTCCTCAGTCTTCCCAGAGGATTCATCAACTCTTACATTGATGCTTTCCATAATTCTTTGTCCTATTGTTGTAGCACTTGAAAGCTTTACTCTTGGTGGAATATCCTAGAAATATTCCCTCATTACATTTAGCTTCAAATTTGCCCTGGTGTTCACTCCTCTTGATGTAACATTTGCTACCAAATACCTTAAAGTAGGTAACCACAGGTGTCTTACCGGTCCAATACTCATAAGGAGTTTTGTCCTTACCCTTTTTGATGAGTACCCGGTTCATAGTGTAGACTGCAGTGCTCACTGCTTCTCTCCAAAAGGTGTGAGCTACCTTTCCTTGAATCAACATGGTTCTAGCTGCTTCAACCACAGTCTGGTTATTCCTCTCTTCTAGGCCATTCTATTGTGGAGTCCGGGGGGCAGACAGTTGCCTCTTGATGCCAAGTTCTTCACAATACTTGTTGAATTCACTAGAAGTGAATTCCCCTCCTTGATCAGCTCTGAGACATTTGATCCTTTTATCGCTTTCCTTCTCCACTAATGCTCTGAAAGCTTTGAATTTCCCAAAAGCTTCATACTTGTCTTTCAATAATGTGACCCACATCATTCTTGAGCAGTCATCAGTGAGAATCATGAAGTACCTATCACCCTGCACACTTCCAATTTTCATAGGACCACATAGATCAGTATGCACAAGATCAAACAAGTTGTCAGTAGTGAAAGATTTACCTTTAAAGGTTGAGGAAGACATTTTCCCCAATTGACACTCTCTGCATAAGGTATTATCCAGTTTGCTCAGCACCGACAACCCTCTAACTGCCTTGATCTTACTAGCCTTCACAATGTTATCAAAGTTTATGTGACAGAGTCTCCTATGCCATATCCAACTATCATCAAGCTTAGCCATAAGACAGGTACTTACATTTGCATTCAACTGAAATAAGTTACCTTTGGTCTGCATGCCAGTGGCCACCAATTTACCATCTTTTCGTTTGATTCTGCAAACTCCATTCTTGAATTGCAGAGTGAGGCCACTATCATTTAGTTGGGCAACACTTAGAAGGTTGTGTCTGAGACCATCAACCCAATACACATTATCAGCACTACTCTTTCCATTCAAAGAGATGGACCCTCTGCCTTTGACCATACAAGGTGCATCATTGCCAAAGCGAACCACACCACCATCATACTCCTCTAAGGATAGAAACTTGCTCCGGTCACCAGTCATATGGTGAGAACAGCCACTGTCAATGATCAACTCATTTGAATTATCAAACTGGGAGACAAGAGCCTTCTTGTCTACCACATCTTCCTTTATAGCAACAAACACAATGTCTTCATTCTCTTCATCTTCTGATTCTTCATCTATAACACCTTCATCAACTGCCACAAAATAGTTTCTTTGGTTTCCTCCTTTGAATTTCTTGAACCTGTCCGGTTTATCCTTGTTGTCACTATTAGGACAGTTCATAGCAATATGTCCTATCCAATTACAGGAAAAACATTTCAAAGGCAGCTTACCTTTGTATTTACCAGTTCCTTTTGAAAATTTCGTAGCATGAAGAGCTTCAAATTCCATCAGAAACTCTTCATTGTTCATTTCTCTTCTCTGACTAGGTTGCCTACTAGTGCTAGCCTCTTTTTCTTTTCTAGATGGTATAGCGGAGGCTTTAAAAGTTGATTATGTCTTTTGAACACTGCCATCAAAACTATTCAGCTCATAGGCTATCAACTTGGCTATGATGGAGTCCAAGGACACCTTAGACTTGTCTATTGATCTCAGCTCCTGAATAGTAGTGACCCTTATTGCATAGACCAGCAACAGGGATCTTAGGACTTTACTTACCACAGTGGAATCTTCTATTTTGCCACCTGCACTCTTGATTTCTCCAACAACCGTTTTGATTCTTATTCCATACTATTGAATGGTCTCTCCTTCAACCATCTGCATGTCTTCAAACTTCCCTCTCAAGCTTTCTTCCTTAGCCTATTTTACATGCTCATCACCACCATAGATATTTTCAAGAGCATCCCATACCTCTTTGGGATTTTCCTTGTCCTGAACATCAATAAATTTAATGTCCGATAAACTACTGATGAGGGCTTCCATGACTTGCCCATTTTCTTGTATCTCTCTCTTTTGGTCATCAGTGAGAGTACCGATAGGGACAACATAGACAGTCTCAACATAACTCTAGTGTTGAGCACGCATGCTTCTGATAAATATCTTCATCCTATCTTTCCATATACCAAATTTTCCCTATTAAACTTTGGACCTTCCCTCTTCATCATTTGGTTGGGATCTTTACCTCAAGCGGTTAAGCTTACAACACATAGGACCTAGAGTGCTCTAATACCAATTGATAACTCAATGATGAACCACTAGTACCAAACTGGTACTGAGAGGGGGGGGTGAATCAATACAAACACAAATATAGTCCAAAACTGGTTTGACAACAAACACTCCAAATGACTGACAAATAGGGATACTAGTAAAACAGAGTGCAACCGGTAACATCTAGTACAGCTCAATCAATCATGAACCGATCACTCAATAAGCTTTCCTCTTAGCTCAATACTACAGTATCATTATACTCTCATGCATAAACAGGTAAACTTAATCATCTGATCTTCACAACAGTCAGTTCAATATGTTTTATAGACAGGCATAAAACATAGAGCCTTCATATGCTTAACAGGTAAAACAAAGCATCACAAGATAAAAGCATCACACATAACACACATATTTTTCACGTGGAAACCCAACTGGGAAAAAACCACGGTGGGGATGAATACCCACAAGCTGCTTTTTGAACTCTTTAGAAGTCCACTCTGTTAGGAGCCTTGTCCGGTTAAAGACATTACAATAGGTTCTACTAGGAACTGATCCTATTAGGGATCACCCGGTTAAGGGTTAAACCTGGTAGGGTCGCCTTGATAGAGTATTTCAAGAACTCAATAGCTAAAGGATCTCCTAAGCTCTATAGCTTCTCAGAACTCATTAACCTCGAGTTACCCGATTAAGAGATTTGAATCAAGCCTGTTAGGACCACCCTGTTAGGGGATTTTGCAACAAGCCAGTTAAGGCTACCCTATTAGGGGATTTTACAACTATTGAAGTGGTTAGAGATCAATAGGAATTACAATGATCTGTTAATAGCACTCAATGCTAATGCAGATCCATTTAGGCTCCTCTTCTCCTTCTGCACATTTACTTTGTAGGTATCTCTTCTCTCCTTTGGTCTAGCAAGAATCACGTATCACTTCCCTAGGATACACACACACAACTTTTGCCAACAACCTTAGAAAGAAACACAACATCAACCTTATAGGAAACATACAGGTCGGTAGCAAAAACCATAAACCCTGAACCTATTAGGTTAAGCAATTCAAGCGGTTCAATCCTGACCATTGAATCATACTACATTAAATGCAACAATCTTGAATCAATCTCAAGACATTCTCCATCATCCATTATCCATCGATTTCATGGCGGCTGATAACCCATCATGCATTATCACCGTTTGACAGACTTTGCTCATTCCCGAGGTAGATAGGAATAGTCTTATTCATGCAAGATCCTTCACGTGCACAGGGCTTATGTGCCAACACGATCTGATCTCTGTTATACTGCTAACTCATCACATGAAGATCACCTATTGAGTCACTTGAGGTACTCCAACCGAAAGTCCTGAAGTGGAAGCCACCTACCAACCGGTAGTCATACAATGCTTCCATGTGCCAGTTCATCGTGAACAAATATGCCACTTCACTTTGGCATATAAATCGGGTCATACATATGCCCGTTCCTCTCTCATTTCACATATTGACATCAATGACAACATACAATGTCATTATGTCTTCATGTCGGTTCACATAATGCCAACATCCTCAAGCCATTCCAGTGCCCCCTCATCTTTTCATCCTAGAAGGACATATTTGCCTCCCCATGCTGACCCTTCATGACTTTGTTATTCAAAATTTCAATAATAGCAAGTTCCATTTTATTAGTGAGTTGCTCCCAACCCAACTTTTGTCCTTTCAACAATCTCCTATTTCTTTCTTTCCAAAGTTACCAAATGACAATAGATGGAGAAATCATCCAAAGACCTCCATACAAATACTTTATGTTTCTTATAGGCCAAGCTTGAAACATGTTCAAAACAGAGCTCGATATTACTGAACTCCACCCCAGTTTATTATGAAACTAGTTTCAGCATTGAAGTGAGAAATCACAGGATAATAATAACTGATCCACATTTTCCTCCTCCTCGCAAAGAGGGCATCTACTTGGGCCCTCATAACCCCATTTTCTAAACAAGTCAATAGTAAGGACCCTATTTTGTAGGGCTAGTCAAGAGAACATTCCTGCCTTTGGGAGGCGATTTTATCCCAGCATAACTTTAATGAAATGCTGCATTTTGGTCTTAGTTGTTTTCCAACAAGGAGTTTATAGCCCTCCTTGGTGTTATAGCTCCCAGATTTGGAGCCATCCCACATTATTTTATCATGGCTAAGCTGAAAATATATGACTCTTTATTCTAGGAGTCGAATCAACCTCTCCTTCTCACCAGTCGGAATATATATGTTATCCAAAGATTTCCATCTCCACTTCTTGGTTTTTCTTCCATCTTCTACTTCAATAAAATTTCTGACATGTTTTCCCCCATCTATCTTCCAAGAGGGTTTGTGCATACTTGAAATTGGCCAACTTGTTGATTACCAAATAACACCCCAAGAGTCTAACCAAAACAAGGTCTGGTCACCCTCTCCTAGATTCCAAGCAAGTTTTTCCAAAATAATGCTTCTACAATCTAGCATGAAGTTCCAAATCCGTGACCCTCTTGGGGGATTAGCAGTTCTAAAGATGCTCATAGGGTTGATGCTATTCAAATATTTATGATAAAGGATTCTGGCCCATTTAAGGTGGGGGAATTTATGCATTCTCCAAACTAATTTCACTCCTAAGGCCTTACTCTGATCTCTCATGTTCTTAATTTCAGGGCCTCCAGTCTCCTTAGGCTTGCAAAATTTATCCCAAGCCAGTAATCCAAATTTATTTTTATCTCCTAACCCTTGCCAGAAGAAATTTCTTAGGATTTTGTTTAGCTCCTCATTTTTTACTATCGGGAGGTCAATACAAGATAGTTGGTAGATTGGCAAGGAAGAGAGAACTGATTTAATCATGGTAGCTCTTCCTGGAGAGGAGAGCCATTTTCCTTTCCAAGATTCCACTTTGTATTTTTATTTTGTTGACAATATGTTCCCAAAGTTTAGAAGATCTACAACCTTGAGCTAAGGGTAAGACAAGGTATTTGCATGGTAATTCACCTACCCTAAAATTCAAAATATTACGAATTGCATATTCCTCATTTTTATCAATATTAAAAAAGAAGATTTCAGATTTTTCACTATTAATTTCCAGCCCTGAAGCTTTAGCATAGGAATCAAGAATTACCTTGAATGAGCGTGTCTCATGTCTCTTGCCTAGGCCATATAGAATAGTATAATCAACAAACTACTGATGAGTGATACGAGCCACCTCCTTGGTTATTCTAATGCCTATCAAGGACTCCCTATCTCTAGCTCTAGAAATTGACTTACCCAGAGATTCTGCGATAATGATAAAAAGAAAGGGAGAAATAGGATCCCCCTGCCTCAAACCTCTAGAAATGCCAAAGAAGCCCTCAGGGGAGCCATTTACCAAGATGGATATTCTAGGAGAGGAGATGCATTCATAAATAAGGTTAATCCATGATTTAGCAAAACTGAAGGCTTCCAGACATTTACAAAGGAAATGTCAATCCACTTTGGCATAAGCTTTCTTAATATCCAGCTTAATAAGCATACTCGATTCCTTGTTTTGTTGGATGGAATGAATGGCCTCTTGGCATTAGTTTTGGAGAGAAATTTGTAAATAGTATTGCATAGAGATATTAGCTTAAAATTATCAAAGTTGTCTACCTTATCCTTCTTAGGAATAAGGGTGATAAAAGTGTTATTGATTTCCTTGAGCATCTTACCTGGGTTTCTAACTCCCTCCAGTGCCCCTATTACATCATCCCCATTAAAATTCCAACACTTCTGAAAAAAGGCAGTTGGGAAGCCATCAGGCCCAGGAGCCTTGTCAAGATTCATCTACCTTAGGGATATTTCCACTTCTTCTTTGGTGAATTTGGCACCTAGACTCTTGTTCTACGCATCAGTGATAATTTTTAGGATGTTGGCCAAGATAGCATCTCGGGATCTTAAGTTAGAGCCTTCCCAATTATTTAGGATATTCTCAAAATACTTGATTGCCTCAGCTGCAATTAAGTTAGGGTCATCAGTGTAATGACCATCACTCATTTTAATTTTAGTTATTTTGTTAACTGACCTCCTTTATTTAGTGTTGTTATGAAAAAACTTAGAATTTCTATCTCTGTCACTTAACCATAACTCTCTAGACTTTTGGCAGCAAAAAACTTCCTCCTTAGCCATGATATCCTCATAGTTCACTAGTAACCTTTTTTCTTCTAGGAAAAGATCCTGATCCATCCCATTATCCATAACTATCTTGTTAAGCACATTGATATCATCCTCTAGTCTAGCCTTAGTTTCAAAAATGTTGCCAAAGTTCATTTTATTCCACCTTAGCAGGTTATTCTTAACCACCTTCATCTTGCTAACAACTTTAAAAAATTTGGACCATATGGTTTCTGTCTCTTTCCATCATTGCTCAATCAGTCCCAAGATATTGCCATCTTTCAGCCACATCAATTCAAATTTAAAAGAAAACCTTCTAGGTTTGGATTCCTCTGTAATTGATAACTAGATGGGATAATGACTAGAGCCAGAGATAGGAAGGACTTCTGCATCTAGTGAATTAGGGAAGTCGATCAGGCTCCTCCAAATAGAAAACCTATCCATTTTTTTCGCTATGAAGCTAAAGCCTAACCTTCTATTGTTTCAAGTATAAGTCTCCTTCATTGTCTTAATCTCCATAAGACTAGTTTTATGTACCCATTCACTAAAATCTTTCTTTGATTGTGACCTTGTTATGATCCCTCCCCATTTCTCTTTTGGGTCCAAAATGGCATTAAAGTCTCCCCCAATGATACAGGTCTAGTTAGGGATTATTTTTAGAAATAGTTCTAGGTCGCTCCAAGTCCCCAATGATACAGGTCTAGTTAGGGATTATTTTTAGAAATAGTTCTAGGTCGCTCCAAGTCCTTCTTTTATCCTTATTTTGTGTTGGGCCGTATGCATTTATAAGCAGGAAACAAAAGTTATTTTTGATACTTTTTACCCAGCCACTCATCCAATGTGCCTGGATATTAACCATCTCAAAGGAGACCACTCTAGGATCCCAAATTATAGCCAAGCCTCCTGAGGCTCCACTAGCCGGATGTCCAACCATCTCCCTAGTGCCTAATTTTTTCTTAAAGATCTCAATATCATCTGAATTAAGTTTAGTTTCTTGTATCATCACTATCTCAGAGCTAGTAGTTGTAATGTAGCATTTTATGATTCACTGCTTGTTAGGGGCATTCATTCCCCTAACATTCCACGAGAGGAGTTTCATGGCTCCTTGGGAAGGTACTTCCCCTTCCCTATATCAAACATAGAAGTTAATTTTGCCTGGCCTTCTGCAAACCCATCCAAATTTCTCAATTCTAATAGAGATTTCCTACCTCTT
Organism: Cryptomeria japonica; assembly: GCF_030272615.1. Classification (NCBI taxonomy): domain Eukaryota; kingdom Viridiplantae; phylum Streptophyta; class Pinopsida; order Cupressales; family Cupressaceae; genus Cryptomeria; species Cryptomeria japonica. The sequence goes on along the minus strand of NC_081408.1, from coordinate 592,138,885 downwards.
CTTTTAAATTGTTTTGCACAATTTGGGGTTTCCATGCCCCACTCATTCCCCAAAAATTCCATCTTGAATTCCCCGACCTCGCCCTCTTTGTTTCCCATCCCTTTCCCCGGCTCATCCTGATTTCTTGCCTCCCTACACCATCTTTTAATTCCATAAACTCCGCAATTAGGGATTATTTCTGGAGTGCCAGTTCATCTTCATCAGCAATTTCCTCTATAAATCTATCCATAAGAACATTAATGACTTTATTATAGGCTTGGTTGATTGAATTCTCCTTCCTCTCTCCATTTAACACATCCTTGTCAAATGGTGACATATTATCTCTTCCCCCTAGCATCTCAGGATGTCGATTAACCAGCTGGTCAACATAAGCCACCATCTCAATGATATTGATTATCCCTACAGCCCTCGTAGGTTTCTCAGGAAAGGGATCCTGACTCCCACCATCCATCTTCTTGGTCTCTAACCTTATACTGAGACCACTCAAATTCTCCTCTTCAATTCTACCCAACTCATGATTATATTCATCCTTATGAGATGAAGGTGGTGACATATTATCATGCAAAAGATTTACCAAACCTGGTTGAGCAAATCTTGGTAGAGGAGAATTCCCATCAGAAATTGCAGTCTCATTATTTTTTGAGAGCTTCCTAAGTGCTAGTGGGGAAGCAAGGGGATGGGATAAGAGAAGATCCTTATCTGACACAAATTCTCCTTCTTCAATCTCAGAGGAAGGGTTTGGGACAGAGGCATCCTTAATCAACCTAGATGGACACCCATCGCCCTCAGAGCCCTCCCGCATAATGGTTGAATTAGCTAAATTCAGGTGCTTTGTTAGAGAGGGATTGGGAGCTTTAATTTCCTTTCTTACAAGAGAGGAGGGTGATAACCTAAAGGCTAAGTGGTCTGATACTGGACCATCGTAAAGTTCAAGTTCTAAATGATATTTACAATTAGCAGTTGTGAATATTATTGGCTTAAGCTGAGGTGTGCAGGAATCTAGATTGATAACCATTTTAATATCCGAGGAACGACACCAGTTCCTCTCAAGGCCCACAAAACCCCCAAGGCAGTCACCAATATTAAACAAGATTTGGGCATGCATAAGTTCTACTAGGATGTATTTAAATCTAACCCATTTTGAGATTTTTTGAAACTTATACGTGCTAGGGAAAAAGTTCCACTGCCAATCTATGAAATTAAAATTATAGCTATGATAAAATACAAATTTACCAATTAACGGCTCCATTTTTAATGATTGCTTTGTACAATCGATATCCAGAAAGTCATTAGGAAGGATAGTAATACTTACCTAACCCGCATTAGTCTCTTCCAACCAATGGGCAATAGATTCCATTGATTGACCTTTCCCACACCATTTAGCAAACAAACCATACTTTCTGCAATGTTCCCTCAAATCCTTGGCAGTTTTTTCTTTAGAAACATACAACAAATCATCCTGCAATCTAGGGTTTACAGTTTTTGGTTTGTTTGGCTTTTCCCAAATAAAGGTTACATTCCTTGATCTTGTTTGAGGAAAACAATGATGGGGCAAGGAAGCACTGAGGATAGGAGTTCGTCTCTCACCCAGGGGAATCGCATTAGCACCTCTAGCAAAACTCAACATGAGTGAGGATATGGGGCCAATCCAAACCTTCTCTCCAAAAATTTTGCAGATAAAACTATCAGAGATCTTGCCATGGGTCACATTAATTCGAGCCCGCAATAGCCTACTAGATCTCCTGCTTAAAAAATCTTGCCAATCATTCGAATTGTGCCCATTTAATATATTTTCTAGGTACTGGTTCTGAGGCTATCACTCCCTCCCATGGTAAACCAAAGCAGGGTGGGTAGCAAGTTTTGTGCCTGTAGCAAGGGGAGGATGATGGCCCAGAATTCCAAATTTGTTCTCTTGAAACCTATAGGCAAGAGAACACGATATAGGGTTCTGCATTATTTTCTACTTTACTGCCGAATTTCGCTTCTTGCAAGCCATTGTATCTCTAATTGTAATCTAATTATTAAGATATTAATAAATATTTAGATTTATATTAAAAATATTTTATCCTACTAATTTAACATCATTTCTCAATATTATGCACACAATCTATGGATCAATGCCAGATTATTATGTGTCAAATAATACCCTAAATTGGTATGGAAATTCTAAAAGATACCTAACTAACTTAGCAATAAAATTTGATTTGGTTATCTATAAAATCTTTATAAATAGATAGTGATAGAATTTATAGAATTTGATTGTACTATACATGGACTACTAAATTTTATGAAATTGGAATTTTAATATTGAGAAGAAAATAAAATGTACTTATTTTATTTTGATCAACATATTTAAATAATAAAAATAATTTTCTTTACATTTTAGATATAATTGAAGCACAAGTGAGTAGATGTGATGCATAGTTTTAAATTTCAATAAAAATGTGACGAAAAAATAGTATAACTTTTTAAAATAGGGTAGTGAAGAGGGTAAAGGACCGTGTACATGGACCAAAGGCCATCTCAAAAAGTCTACTCATCATGCGCAAAAGGACCTACAAGATATCAAGAAGCTTTCTTAGGAGGCTTTTGAACACGGGGAGGAGGCTACTGAAATTCTGAAAAATCTTAAGTAATTATTTTTTGTGGTGTTGTTTGTTAGTTTTGGCCTAAGGACTTGTTTTAACTGGACTCTTTCTTACCTTTTGTTTTTTTGATATGCATGTGTTGTTATGTTGATATTTTGTTGATGGTAGTGTTTTGTTTACAGGATTTCAGGTCCCTTCAAAACTTGTTTGACCCTTTGATCAAAAACATTTTAAAATATTAATAATTTTTTGTCGAATAACCAATCTTACCCAAAAAACTATTAAATTCTATATAAAACAAAAATGTTTCTAATGGATCATAATGTGATGAATCTTTCCTCTTCAAAAACATATGCATAACTTGAAATTCATGAATTATTTTGAATATGTATATCTATTTAATAAATTTAAATAATGTATGTAGTGAATTAATAATAATTGAGCACTAATACATATATTCTTTATATAGAACCTTTTCACTTTATCAACTTTGTTTGAATTAAGATTGAACAATCAAAGAAAAAGTAGAGGAAAGTATATAAAAACACTTAGAATGTGATTTACATGCAAATGATAAGTTCGGGATAGGGAATATTTGAATAGAAAATTATTATTAGTTTTTAAGAGATGGATATACATTTTGAGAAAACTTGTTTATTTCTAAAATAAAGCTTCATTTATAATAAGAAATATTTATTTCAATGTGACTTCCCTATTTATGTAGAATCTTCTACCTAGAATATTCCTTCTAGATAAGCTTGTTAGTGGATATTATATTTCTTAGATAATGTTGCTTTGGTGTACAATCTTTCATGTGTCACATGCCATGATTATAAATATTATTTGCTATTCTAGATGACAATTCTATTTCTATATATTGAACATCATATTCCAAATTACAATGAATCCAATTTATCCTTTGACATTTAATTTTGTTTAATTTCAAGTAATTTTCATTTCATCTAGTATTCTCACATGGTATTAGAGTCTTGTCTAGTACAAATGCTAATTCATTTTATTTTGTACAAATTTAATGCAAGACATGTTAATATGAGTGTAGTTAAAGGGAGATGTTGAGTGAGATCATGGATTCCAAATTACCATGGATCTATTTCATTGTTGCTCCTATTTGCTCATGAGGAAATGATTCTATTGAAGGAGCATATACTATGATTTTTAAAATCTCAATGAATCATCCTTCTTTGATTAGTGATAAATTCATCTATGCGTTGTTTTTAATCACTAGTTTGTAACATGTGAGTATTATATAAAATTATTTCCTTGGTGATTATCTATATAATTCTTGGAAGCAATAATTTCAATAATTTATGAGGCTCATCAAATTGTCAATAAACAAGGGCAATTTTGTTCATTTATATGTTTATTCTAATTACTTTTTTAATCATTATCATACTCAAGTGTATTGTGTGAAGCCTATTTTCTTTCCTCAAATGTATTCACTATCATCACAAAATAGGTTGTGGATCAACCAACATCAAATCCAAACTTCAAATGTTTCATACCACATCCTCCAAAGCAAAGAAATGGGTCAGGATCAACAGCAATACAAGGAACATGCCTAGTTGGCCTAAATTTCAACTTTTCTATCAGAATTGTTTGACTATTAGATATAATACCATTAGGAAGAAGCCAAAACACCATGTGAACCACCATACAAGATATGTAAACCATTAGAAATATTTCTTCAATAATTTCCTAAAGAAACTAATCAACAAATGCTAGTGCAAAGAAAGTAATTAACTAAACTTAGAAACACGGTGTGGACTAGATAGGTTGTATGTCATCAACATGATTAATATCATACAATGAATAACTAAGAACTCTAAAAATAATGTCAGTGGTCCAATGCATCATCCTCAACATCTTCCCAAAACTACATAGTCAAACCAAGCACCATGGTAGAATGCGGAGCATTCTAGTGAGCCAACTGGAACACCTTGCACTAACAAACTGCTAACTAAAAAACACACTCATAATTTTCACTGTACAATTGTTTTTGTCATGAAAAATAGTTGAAAGACACCTTACACACTCCTTAGATTAACTTGTAAATCACGCACCCAAGGCATGCAATGCGATAAAATATGGAACAAAATACTAGTTCACACAGCAACAAAAAATGCACTATCTCAAAGCTTAGACAATTTTCTTCAAACACCAAATATGAAGTTAAACTCAACCATCATTCAAATGACCTCCAGTGACCTCCTGAACATCCAGACACCAACCAATATGACTGCATCATGTAACTAAAACATAAATCACATGCATCATAGCTATGGACTGACATACTGCCATCTGATGAATCTTTGAACTACCTTATGTGTCCTAACCAATCTGTCATGGCACAATTGCTCTCAAATGTATCTCAACACACATCATTGAAATAACATATATTCTCTCAAATATGCATCATTGATTTACCAATGATCATAGTACATACTTCATTCATCCAACATAATGACAACAATCAATTAACTTTCCATAAAGCAAGTATGACTCCCTTCTTCTTAGATATAAAGGGTTATAAAAAAGCCCTTTCGATGAGATTCTACAACTCTTGGCAGAATGGTGAAGTTTCTATTGGCTATATTTTATTTGTTGTCTCGTTGGAGCTTATTGCAGAGGTGATCGGCTTGAAGAATGAGGGTAAGAAAGTCGAGAAGAAAATCTTAGGCGATTACAAGTACTACATGAAGAAATTCTTTGAAAAAGAAGAGAAGTCAATGGTGGGGCAAAATGGGTATGGTCACTCTGTCCTTCCTAAGACCTTGTTATTGTCAGTTATTTTGTTATAAAATAATTTACCTTAGAAGGTTGCTACACCTCTGTGCATGGCTATCACTTTCCCATCTTGAACCACATTAGACATGGAGATGAAATTAATCTGCCCTATTTTCTATTCACTTCACTTTTTGCCTTGTATTGCTAATGGTGCTAACTTGTTGCTTTACCAAGGGCTTATCTATATCATATATAAATATGCTTTGGATCATTCCCCCCACCATAACCTTTTACTTACTCTCCCGAGGAATTTTGGGCATAATAATGAGGCTTAATGCTCTTCTGTTAAAATCAAACTTATTGAGAGAAAACCCCTACCTTCAAATGAAAATACCCCTACTGTTAATTCTAAAGGTAGGAAGCCCTGTGTTGAGCTAGAGTCAGAAACCCTAGAAGTGACTTTTCTTAAAACCAACCTTGAAAAAAGAAAATTGGAAACCCCGAAAAATAACCCTGTTAAGGCTTAGAAAGCTTGATAAAGACCCTAGTAAGAGGAACATCACCATTGACCTTGATTTGCAAGACTCTGAGAAAGAAGAGGATAACACACATGATAAAGAGAAGAAGGAGGGTAGCTCTAGATAAAGAAGGTCGGCCCATCTCCTTAAAGTCAAAATTGAGCCCAACGATGCTTCCCCTAAACTAGCTAAGGAATTCACCCCAGATGAAGATGATGATTCCTCTAATGAGGATACAAAGGATGAGGAATTTTAAGTTGAACAGGAGCAATAGGAGGAGAATATAAGGAGGATATGGATGATGAGAGTGAATCTTTTGAGGATAAGGAGGATTCTGAACCAATTTCCCTACCTCAAAATTCTCTGGATGATGTGGAAATGGTGCCCAGCTCTCAGGATTCCCCCACTATTATGGAGAATCATAGTATCAAAATGTTGTATAACTAGATAATTGACTTGGCGATCAGAGTAATGTACCTGGAAACCAAGGTTGAAGACTATATGAAGGGATTCCGGCTAATGGGAAAGTCCTTATGTTCTCTATCACTAATACATTTGGGGTCAAATTCCGATGGAGGTTTCCGACGGACAAGGAGTATTGTGTGAAAATTTGATTTTTTTTTTAAAAATGCCCGTGTTCGTCGGAATTTCGATGACCTCGGGCATTTTATTTAAAAAAAAACACACAAGGAATTTTCATTTTGAAAGCAAACTGAAGTCATCTTGTCAGCCGGAGCGATCTCTGCACAAGCAAGGTAAGAACTCTTTGTTTTTCAATGAAGGCAACTAATTTTTTTTCGCAACAGGTTTTTTTTTTCGAATTAATCCATTTTCTGCATATCTTGCGATCTTAAAATTCCATGAAATGACATCTCTTTGAGGTATTCCATCATACAGTTCACATGTCGTGTGTATGCTACCCCATTTTGCGATTAAAACCCCCTTCGATTATGCTTTGATGCTACCCCATGATTGGAATTGGTTGTTGTGTCTTCGGGTTCGGGTGTCCAACCAACTATTACTTCCCGGAACTATTGCTATCCCACCCTACCTATAGTTTGATAGTTGTACAACCAAAATCAAGAAACTTGCCATTCCATATATGGATGGAAGCCGGAACCGCTAATCCATGAACAAGAAGGCGGGTAAACCATTACCCAGGGATAGATAGAAACTAGATACCAGATGAGGAAACCAGGGGTGGGTGGATATCGGGATTGTGTGTGGTGTTTGATTTGGGTCTGCACCTTAGAGTTAGGGTGAGGGACGAGGAGGGAGGAGAGGATGTGTATGCGAGGGGAATGAGGGAGATTAGTAGTATGAGGTTTAGGGTAGAGATTGGTGATTCCATTTTCAGAGGTTATTGAGCAGGGGAATGTGGGGAATAAGATTAAATAGGTTGTGATTGTGAGAGTGGGTGAATTGGATTAAATAGATTCACCTAAGAGAAAGTAGATTCACATAATGATAGGTGGATTTTCCTAAAGATGAAGGGATAAGACTTAACAAAAAGAGGACTTAGGATGATGACAAGGAGGATTCATTTAAGGATATGGCATATTCACCTAAGGGATAGTGTATTCTCCCAAGAATATGGAAAAATTATTGATTGGTGGAATGACATACTAGATCAAGGAATGATACAAGGGTAGATTCACCTAAATATAGGGTAAATTCAGCTAAAAGGGTACCCATGAGATTGTGGTCCTGAGTACCTATCTATGGATGGTGTATTTGGATACAAGTATGATAAAACCATGCTTGTGTATGATGAAACAAAGTCCAAATCTCTATTATAGGTCCAACATAATCTCTATTATTTGAGACACCATTTTATTAGCATATCCAATTAGGGTAATTTATGGGTTTAATTATGGATCATGTTGTCTATTTCCAAGAACTATTGAACTTATTTGGATGTATTGTGATTATTTTAATTTTGAAGTTATAAATAAATTATGTTTGTACCTTAGAAAGGGTAACTCCAATTGATGTTTAGGCAGTTTATTTGAAAACTTATAGTGATTATTGCCCTATGTTATGTAATGGAGTTATTTTTACACTAAGTAATTAACTAGAAAAATGAATTTGTACTGTTGTACAAGTATAATGAAACCATGCTTGTGTGTTTAAATGTTTGTGCATCCTATTGAGAACCAACCTCGCTATTGAGGAACTCAATAAATGTGGTGTTAAGTAGAAGAATGGAAAACTCAAGAAGCTATGGTGACATATTGTGGCATTAGTAGGGATTATCTCTATTGACCACACCTTTCAAAGATAGTATCCCCTAGTTCTCCTCATAGACTGGACCATTGGATGGCTCATAGTGGTATCCTATCCTACATTTATCTTGATGGCATTGCCGATAGTTCATATGTGGTTCTTGGTATGGGTTTCCTCTTACCCTATTATCTTAATTATATCTTTGTTCCAACATGTGGAGATTGATTTTTGTCATGCTATGATGATTTTCATGTTTGCATGTGTTTTGACATTATGCAAATAGATATGATGTCACACCATACTTATGTTTTGATATAGTGTAGGTGATGGTTACATGTTGTTGATGGTAGCGATTTGGGTTCAAAGACACAATTCCACACACACACACAAATATTTGAAGATGCATTTTATATTATTCCTTCTTAGTGGCAATTAGTGTTGGAAGATTTGCACACATGTAGAGAGGAACTCATGTTAGATACAATAGGTTGTGTTTGATAACATATGAATGTGCCTCATGATGTATACATATAGCTTTGGTGTGTGGCATGTATGCACATTTTTCCATAAGACACATTGCTATGTGGCATGTGCCCTATGCATGTCTTCTTTGTGAGGCACATTGCTATGTGCAATGTGGCCCTAGGTGTGTCTTCTCTATGAGGTGTATTGCCATGATATGTTAGGATTTGTAGTGTGTAGGCCACAAATGCATGCATGAGGGACTATTATTATAGTCATGTTTTTTGGGCATGTAGCCTAGGCATGTCTTCTCCATTAGGTACATGGCCATGCCATGTGGGAGTTTTTGTGTTCATGCCACAAATGCACACATGAGAGACTATTATTGGAGTCATGATGAATCTTCACTCTATTTAGCCACAATTTCTAGTCGTATAGTTATGTAATGTGCACTTTTAAGGATTGTGAACTTTCCTTCAATTATTGATGATCTCTCATCTTTGTTGCATGGGCCAACAATTTTATTTTATCTTGTTTGAATTAGTTTAATCACTATTGTGAGTTTTCTCTATTGTGTAGTTATTGTGGCTATGTTTGATTTTCTATTGGAATTGAACACATTTATTTGACTTATTATTGTTACTATTTTTTCTTTCTTTCAATATTTATGATCTTTGGTAGTTTAGTGAAACTCTTGCTATTTTTAAATGTTGCCTTCTTTGTTGTGATGTGATTCCTCACCAAGATCGACATAGATAACCTTGGATGAGTGTATATAAGGAATCAAACATTGGGAAAATTTGAGGATAGGGGTAAGTGTTTGTTGTATGGGTAGCTACGATCCACTTGTACATTCTTAGTGATTATTGATGGCTATGTCTTGGAGCTAGCTAATCCCATTAAACAAACAAGGGGTAAGTCATACATAATCATATGGATCCTCCCTAGTTGTGTGTGGATTCAAGACCATCATTTCATATGGTTCTTGGTTACTTTGTGAGACCATGGCATCCTCTTAGACCAATATGTGAGCCTTGTATTGTTATCCCTGTAATGTGGATGAATAAGTGTATGTTAAAATAAATGCTTTGCTTAGAATACTCAAAAATGTCTCTCAGAAAGTTTGCAACAGGCAAACTTTTAGTAAGAATTTGCAGACACAATGCTCAAAAATTCACACAATCAGCTACATTAAATACGTTCTCTATTAAGTTCAATGGTTTTGGTTCAATTTGCAATTTTTGTGAAGCTTTTGCACTGAAGTTTCCATAGCCTGATTTTTTTGCCTATGAAGAAAGACCATGTCAGATAATATCAGCGAAGAACAAAATAAGGAGACAATTGCTAGATTATGGTCTAACTTGAAAAGAAAAGGTGATGGGAAATGTTATTGTACCTGCAAAATTTGTAAGGGCTTAAAGACTAGAAGACTTCTAATCAAAACAACTAAGAAACATTGTAGGCAGCATGGTCACATTGAAGGGGGACATTATTATCATCCACTGGTAAGTTGTTCATTATATCATTTTAACAATTTATATACATAAGAAATCACTTGATAATGAGATCATGATCACGGTTTATTTATGTATATCAATTTTATATAGGTGGAGCACCCTAGAGCACATGGTATGGATCAACAAAACCCTGAGAATATGGTTTTTGAAGTGGAGGAACATGGAGGTGTGAATATCGAACTTGAAGATAATGATCCCATGGAAGATGATGATCATGCACCAGAAAACACAATTGAAGATGATGGTACAAATACATTTATCAATGACACATTTAGTACTAGCACAGCTGATCATGATGATCAGGATGACCTTGATGTTCATGATTTACCTCTTCTTGAGAAGGCATATGAGCCCCTTTACAAAGGCTCCCAAACAACTCTTCTCTCTGTTGTATTGTTGTTGGTGAACTTGAAGGTTATGAATGGTTTATCCAACATAACAATCTCATGTATGTTAAGGTGTGTCATACATGTCATTACGGTTAATAAATGGTGAATCATGTACCATTAATATTCTTTATATTAACACCTCAAACTTTTTTTTTTGTTGTAGATTGATAGGTGAGTTTTTCTTACCACCATCAAATATTCTACCTCGCTCATACCAAGAATTATCTACCATTATGAAAGATATTGGAATGGAGTATCAAACAATAGATGCTTGTCCCAATGATCATATTATATATCATAAACAACATGAATTTGGAACAGAATGCCCTGAATGTCATATCAGTAGATATCGAACAGGTCAAATAACAAAAAAGGTGCCTCACAAGGTTCTTCATTATATTCCCATTATTCCACGTATGCAACGATTATTCAGGTGCACTAGCTTGGCACAATTTATGGATTACCATGCACGCAATAGAAGTCGAGATGACTTTATTCGAATGCCTGCGGATGGTTCAGCATTTATGGACATAGAGGAAAAGTGGCCACACTTTAAAGAAGAACCTCGTAATCTCAGGCTTTCATTGGTAGCGGATGGTGTCAATCCATTTGGAGAGTTGAGATCTATTTACTCTGTGTGGCCTATTTTTGTTATCAACAATAATATTCCTCCATAGATGTCAATAAAGAGGGAGCACATAATGTTGGCAATGATTGTTCTAGGTATTTTATCATTTAATAGTCATCTACATTTAATTATAAATATTGTAGTAAAATGGTCATAATAATTATGGAATGTTTTTGTTCATTCCACTAGGCAAGTACCAAGTTAAAGATATGAATGTATATATTGAGCCTCTTATCGATGAGTTGCTGGAGTTATGGAATGGTGTGACCATGTATGACATCTCTAGACCAATAGGACAAAGACAATTTCAATTCCATGCAATGCTTGTATGGACAATACATGATGCCCCAGGGCTAACACATTTTTGTGGTACGTTATAGTGTTCAAGTTGCGCATGATAATTATAATTATAAAAATTAACATATTTAATAGAATTATACATTATCTTGTAGGTCTTCAAACAAAGGGAAAATTTGCATGTCCAGTTTGTGGTCCAAAGATGAAATCTCGTCACTCAAAAAGTTTAGGAAAGCAGGTGTTTGATGAGTATAGGCACTTCCTTCACAAAAATCATAAGTACCAGAATACTAAAAAACATCTTTTCAATGGGAAAGAAGAGACTACATCAAAGCCACGAAGAATGACTCCTCACTTATGAAAGTTGGAATATAATAGAATTAATCGTCAAGGTAATGTCATTCCATCTAATGGTTTATATTTGGAATTTGAATTTTTCTATCGTGTTTTGTTTCTTGATGATGTAATTGATGATACTGAAGGTCATCAAGGCATGGATGGCCACCTTCCAAAGGGACTAAAAAGTTATCCCAGACAATTCAGTAGGTTGCCTTACTACGAGCAGCTACGAATTGTGCATTTGTTTGATACAATGCATATTGGAAAGAATATAACAGAGACATTATGGAAAATATTGGATGGAAGGCGTGACAAAGAAAAAATTGTCAAAATTTGTAGTGACATTGTGGAATCCAATCATGCAATGAAAAATGTCATTCAATCAAATAGCAATGGAGATCGGATTAATATAAGTGCCCTTCCTTGGTTATTAATGGAGCAGCAAAGCAATTCTATAAAAGAAGTCATACGAAAAATTTGATTTCCCACAGGGTTTACTGCGAACATAAACAATCTCATATCAAAGAAGAGTGAATTTGGGTCAAGGATTAAAACGCATGATTGGCATACCTTCATTAAGGTAATTCGCGTTCTTGTGTATTTACTATATATTTGTATACTGTGCATGTACTTTTCATTGTATTATGTTAGAAAACAATGAAAAGATCATTTTATAATTGTTGCAGTACGTTCTACCTCTATCTCTCCCAGACCACTTCGACAATAACATCAAGCAAGTCATATATGATCTTGGAAAATACATGAGGTAAGTACTGATGTTTGTTCAATTTGTTGTATAGATATTATATTTGCCATTTGTTTTACTTGTTATGCAATATATTGTATATTATTTTGTAAAGTCTCGTTTATATATTTTTGCGTCTTCAATCTCTTTAATTAGGTGGTTGTCATCTAAAGAAATCCACAAGGAAGATATAAAATATTGGAAGAGAAAAATCCCTCATCTAATGTGTGAAATGTAAAAGTGTCTACCTTCAACTTTTTTCAATGCACAAGAACACTACCTCATACACCAAGCTGAGGAGATCGAATTGTGTGGACCTGTACACACTAGGTCAATGTGGATGGTGGAGAGGCACTTGAAATTTTTGAAGGCTTTGGTTTGACAAAGAGCACATCTTGAGGGTTCTATGGTGGAGGGATATATGGTATACCAAACTATGGTGTACATTACTGAATATCTTCCTAAGTTTGCAGCAAAAATCCACGTAGATCGCATTTGGGATCCCAACCCCATTAATAAATTCAAAGGGGAGCACTTGATGGGGAAAGGTAGATTGAAGAAAGTGAGAGGTAATTATAAGATGTTATTGTAGTAAATTAATTCTTCATCTTCTAAATAAATCAGTTGTAAGTGGTCTATTAATTATTTGTACAGTTGGTCGGGAGTGGGATGCACTACATTTGTATATTGCAAACAATCTTGATTGGATGACGGTGTGGATTGAAGGATGTCAACATTTTGGTCACACATTAACATGGGATGGTGTCGCTTCATTGGTTAAAGAAGCTCATCGTAATGGAGATTCCAATGTTACACAAAGGGAAATTGATTTAGCATATGGTTTAAGAGATCAACAGGTACGTATAATTTTATTAATCACCCGTATGTTTATCAACTCATGATGCAATAATTTTAATATGTTAGACATTTTGCAGGTCAAACACCACAAGGCTATGTGCTGCAATGGTCATAAATTTCGCATCAAACAGTTGGATGGCACGAAGAAAACTTGTGACTCTGGGATAACTGCAGTCTTTGAGGTGACCAATATTTCATCTCGAAATGACATACATCCTCAAGTGTCTCAAAATCGATACTATGGCATTTTGGATGATATACTTGAGTGTGACTTTAATTCCTTCAAATTAGTTATGTTCGTCATCAAATGGTATAGGCTACGACTGAATATAAATGATCCTAATAGAACTGTTATCAAACATGATAATGGATTTACAATGGTTAATACAAGGTCGTTTGAACGTGTTGGGGATGAGCCCTATGTTCTTCCAAGTCAATGTGAGCAGGTATTTTACTTAGAGGTTCCACATAAACCAGGTTGGTCATTTGTTGTTAGACATGATCCAAGAGGAAGGTCGATAATGTATAATGTGATGGAAGAAGAAGATACCGAAGAAGTAGAAGATGATATAGATGATCACGATCGACAGTTACTCAACGATGTTCCTGACGGAAATGTACATGAAGAAGAAGCTGATGATGATGATGGTGTTGCTGCTGATGGTGTCAGTGATGGTGTCGGTGATGGTGATGATGATGACGATGATGAACACAATGACGATGACGACGACGACAATGATGATGACGATGACGATGATGAGGATGATGATGATGATGATGATGATGATGATGATGATGATGATGATGATGATGATGATGATGATGATGATGATGATGATGATGATGATGATGATGATGATGATGATGATGATGATGATGATGATGATGGTCATGATGACGAGTTGGATGAAGAAGAAGATCAATGACATGAATGAAATGTATGAGATGTGATTATTATATTATCTATTTAATATTGATATCTTGATAGAAATTGATTTGACTTATATGGTTACATAAATAATTCATATGTTACATTACTTAATTAATTCATGATGCACCTCTAGCTATGTGATATATGGTGATTTAAAATACATATGTGATTGATTACATGCTTATGATGATACATGTGACATTTTTTGAACTTTGTGTTTATTTATGGAATGTGGACTACTTATTAGCTATGTGATGGATGGTGATTTATGATACGTATGTGATGGATTACATGTTTATGATGATACATATGTGATTCTTATGATGCTCAATTACATATACATATGTGATGCTTATGATACTGCAATATTTATTATTTATCAAATTACAAATGTAATGCTTATGATGCTCAATTGTTGGTGCAGGAACCTAAACCCCTTTGACGAGGATCCTGCACAGTCTCATGGATCAATAGGTATAAGTCAATACACCTTATAGAAATAATATATTTTTAAAAAATTACAAGAAAAACAAACTTCCTCAGTTTTTCAAACCTCAACATTCGCAGCGAATCTAATACAGTTATCAACACTTGAGGCCCCAGTTGGACTTACTCAAATTTTAATCTCAACATCAACTTTATGGCTGACTTCTTCATCAATATTGACCTCATTTGCAAAATATCTCTCTCATTACCAACTAACTCTCTCATTTGATGGTGCACAGGTATCACCAAATAGGTATTTGTCAGATGTGTCTTCCTCGAGTGAGGGAAATGCAAGAATAGAAGAGGAAAGTGAGACATGTGGTAGATCTCAAATAGGGAGATCAACTAGAGGTCAAAAGATTAGAAGAAAATTCAATAAATGCATGAAATTTTTTCTTTCTCAAGGGGGGTCATGTTCTTATGATGATGAGACCAAAGGCGACATTGAGGTGCCCTTGAGGTATAAACATCTACTGAAACAAAATGTACCCAAGGAACTTCCTCCAATAAACACTAATTTTTATGTTAATGAGAGGATATATCGCATAGCACCTTCGTCGTTACATGGTTTGGGCCTATTTTCCATGGACAGCATAAAGGTCTATTACAACAAAGTTGCTGAATTGATGGAGTTTGTTGGACCTTGTTACAATTATAATGATTGGATGTAGATTGTTTGATATAAAAAAAGTATGCACTATCAGCCAATTATATACAACAAAAAGATAATAATCAAAGTAAATGAGTGGCTGTATACATTGATGGAAGGCCAAAAGCAACAGGGAATATTGCAGGTTTTATAAATAGTACACAACCTGGGTCAACTAATAAGCAACCCAATTGCATATTTGAGGCACGTGAGGGAAATTGTGTGTTTGTATGTGCGATAAAATCAATAAGTGCTAGGGAAGAGCTGCTAATCGATTACAATTTGAATCATATAGATACAAACAAAGTTACTATCATGGGGGTGGTACGTACTATATATATACCATTTAAGCCAACTTCCAATTATTGAATCCAATAAACCATTGTATTATTAAGTTTTTTTGCTAAGTCTATTGGTTTCGTTTCGCTAACATTTTTATATTTTTTCTTTGTCACAGGGCCACATGGATCCACCACATAGCACAGATAGGGGTGTAGGTCCCGACACTTCTACGGAGTAGGTAAACCTCATTGTAATTGTACAAATTAGATAGAATCAAACTATTACATTATGATCTTTTCTTGAGTGTTTTGAAGTAATTTTGATAGTGTTAATTATATTCTTGTCATAGACGGATGTTCAGGATAAGGGAAAGGAACCTGCAGTACCTCAGCACCTCCATAGGGATGTGGGGCGCTCGACAGTGTTATGCGTTGATGACATCGCACTTAGCGCAAACTCTATGCAATTTGTACAGAAGAATATTAGAAAAAATAGGCAAGAGATTGTTGATTTGGCAACCATAAGTCCTCAGACTAATGAGATAACAAAGAGGGTGCAACTATTGTTGACAACAATGGAAAACTTGCAAGTAAGCAGTAATGAAAGCTTTAATCATAACAAAAGTTCAATAATGGTTTATATTTTTATCTCTTTTATGTCATTAACTAAAATATGTATGTGTTGTTTTTACAAAAATTTATAGGGCCTCATCATCCTGGTGGCGATGATCAGGGTATTGCGAGTAGTTCAAGTGATGACCATGTTCTATATATTAAAACCACTCCTTTGGACTTGTGAACTTGCTTTTTTAATGTTATACATATTTAATGTATTACTCTTCAGGTGCTGACATGGGTCTGAGGTCGAGCCCAACTGTATTGCTGACTGCAATGTCGGCAACACATAGCATGTAGACATCGTCTGTTGCACTGGCTCGTGTTGACCCGCCCACTGGTGGTAGATCCCTCTTTTTCTCTCTCTTTCGTTATGTGTATTACCCTTGAAGTGTTCTTTCTTGGAGGCATTTCATAGTGGATTCATTTACTGTGGTAGGAGATGCACATGAGGATGCGTCAGAGGCGAGTACTGCTGATAACATACCATCATTTCCTAGATCTTCCTGTATTGCTAGTACGGGAACATTGCAGGCCACATTGGTGGTGAGCGATGAAGAATTGATTCCCTTGAAGATATAGAAGGTTCCAGGTACTTTAAAAATATTATTATATATAGTCTAATTGTAATTTACTTACTAATCACTCATTTTGGACTAATGATCCCATGTTTTTTTTGCACGAAATGATATTTTTTATAAAAATCTTAATGACATTTCATTGCAGATATTTGGGCCCACCATGCATAAAAGGTGGAGCATCATATGTGAACTAACCCTTATCCACTATTTTGATTTCATATCATTGCTAGAATAGTTTTCCTTTTATCCATTTTTTGAACTATATCAAAGGTAGCTTCAATTTCTTTCTAAATCTAACAGGTTTGTTTTTGCTTTAAACGTGGAATGACCAAGAAAAAAAGTTAAAAGATGAACTCACAAACCGTATGGTAGGGTTGTTTGGAAATGACACATTCGACAAGACTAAGCTCCTCGAAAAAGTTAGCGCATATCTAAAGTATGTGAGGGACCAATACAGGACACATTTAGAGAAGAACGTAAAGTATGAGCGTCCCCCCATGATTCTAGAGAGGGAATGGAAGGACCTGATTTTGGATGCAAAGGAGAGAATTGAAAGGAAAAAAGGAAATACACCACCAGACACCAGAAGAAGGTATGTGATACTATTAAGAATGTGAATATGTACTAATTATTCATTATATTTATATAATCTAACATATTTCAAACTTTTCATAGATTGAGTGACACGTCAAAGGCAACCAAGGCAAGACAAGAAAAGCATGGGCAACACAAACTCAGCTCTGGTGGTTATATGAAACTTGCCGCATGAATTGTAAGAATCAGTAAATTAAGTATCACATCAAAATATTTATAAATTGTAAACAATTTTTTTTTTATCAAACAATACAAGCAAAATTCACAATACTAAGCAAAAATGCAGGGCTCTGAATTCAATAGAGCACCCACGGAAGATGACAAGAGAATTGGCTACCAGCAAGGCTATATAGCCGTGGCTGAATGGCTACGAGAATTGAGTGGGCAAACATGATATTCTGATGCATCTATCACAATGGTAATTAAGCTAAATGAAAATTATTTCAAATTGAATACTTAACCAATAATCTATTTGATGTTAAGTTTCAACATAAAGTGACTATATTTTTTTTAAATAAGAAAGCAATGATAACACTGCGCATGACATTGGAATGCAGCATGATAATCGTGGAACAGAACCTATACATGAAGGTCTGGATGTGCATCCTAGTAGTGGAGGTATTCATTTGCTATTCAATTTTTTTTATGTAATTATTAATACAATTAAACATCTTAAATTGAAAATTAGTGTAGTAATTAATGTAACCTTTATTGTTAATATTTTAGAGCATGTAGTCGGTGGTGACCAAGTGGAGCATGATCCAAGTAGACAACATCAGGAACATGATGTTCCCCAATCAGGTAAAGAGGACCACTATTATTCCTTTAAACAAATTTAATTGCAATTGGTGTATTGATTAATGTAACGTTTCATGTTTCAACTCCAGAGGATCTAGAGGGTGCTCAGCATGTCGAGGTTGAGGCTAGACAAAATGATGTGGAAGATGATGTTGCCCCATCAGGTAAAGAGTGTAATGGTTGTGTTCTTTAAATTAATGAAATACTTGTAACAATAATAAAAAAATGTTTTGAATTTAACCCAATTCTTTATTATTGCAGAGGACCCCCCTTTGGTTCAGCATCCTCGTCCTTTGTATAGGACTAGACATACATCAAGAGCATGAGAAGAGGGCATAACATCCGCAGATGGGGGAAATGATGAAGAAATTGATGTTCCACTTAGTCTTTTCATAGCTTCAAAGAAAAAACAAAGAAAGAAATGATTGTAATCTACCTTATTTGATAATGAATTTTTATGTGTAATGAATGTAATTATGTGCTAATGAATGTTCATGAATGATATGTGTTGATGATTATTGATGAATGTTGCGTTTTAATGAAAGTTAATGAATTTTATGTGTTAATGAACGTTATGTGATAATGAATGAATGTTATATTTTAATAATGGATGAAAGAATGAATGAATGTTAGATGTTAATGAGGAATTTAGAGTGATGTTAGGGGGGGGGGGGGGGAGGCGCCAAATGAGCTTCCACCTTCACATGGTTGGCCCTATTAAGTAGAGAATATTAAACTATTCTTGAAACAAAGCGAAGCTCAATTATAAGATGTGAAATGTTTGAAAGGTGAGAGTCCACAAATAGATGTGAAATGTTTAAGTAGGCCTCCCAATGAAGTGGATCTCATAGACACGAAGAATCCTATATAGAGAATCATTGAGAGCCCTTGAAGAAGTAAATTTGAACTTTGGTGAAGCAATACATGATGGAGGAATATCTTGCAAGAGGAAATCAAAGTCATTATGGTGTCATCTAGATCTGAAATTTGATCTACTTTTCAAAAAAGTAAAGATGCTTGATATGAATGTGTCCTAGTGGGGTGAATCTAGAAGACATATAATCCTATTGCAAAGAATCATGGAAAGTTCTAGAAGAAGCAACTTTTAATTCTGAAGTAGCAATGTGTACAAGAGATGTTCTCATTTGTAGATGGAGTATCAAGAGGAGGATTATTAGTCCATGGACCATGTCATTATTGTTAAATACCTACACTTTTGTTCATAGTCACTTGGTGTAGGAATGAATTCAATGAGATAGGGTAGGAGATCCTACATAATGTAATTGTGGTTTCCCCATCTACCTCTACCATTGTGATTAAAGGGATCTCAATCATAGAAGGGTGGATAAGGTAGCATGGATAGGGAGGGCAGGTACAAGTTTACCCACTAAGCACACCACCTCATATAGATGGTGGACTGCCACATGGGGCCAAGAGGGATGGTATATCCACTCTTGGGCTTAGCATGTGGATAGCTTCGAGTGCCCTATCATGTTTCTCATCCAAGCCCTATTATGGTTTAACTCCAATTATGCACTATATATATTGTGTAGTTCACATAAAATTGAAATAGTTATGAATATATGCTATCTAAACCTAGTTGAAATGGTTGCTCTATGAATTATACTTTCAATACTTGTCTAACATGATTGCAGGTTTTATCTAACATGATTGCAAGTTTCAAAAATTATTCTAATACCCTGATGGTATTGTTTCTTCATTGGGACTACTCACATGCATTCGAGGACTGCTAAACTATCATATTCACATAATATTGTCTCAATAATAAAAAGAGAACCCTAGGTCATCTTTACCATTATATGCTTTTGATCTTGCAACTCTACGACTGCAAATAAGATTTTAGTGGGATTCTAGGACTTCTCCTATGTTTTGATTTTTTCTTTCTCCATTGGGGCTATATTGTTCTAGGGTCTTAAACTAAGACAGTGATTGTCTTCTATAGCTTCATCCCTAGTTGTCATTTGTATAATTTGATGCCAATAAGGACTGATATGCTACTCCTTTCAGTGAAGTGTCATAGTTCTTTGGACTGCTCATACCATATTCTAAAATTTTATGAAAACCCTACAATGAATGACTCCTTGACTATCATCGTTGTTTGTATCTTACCATTGTGGATTTGAGACTTGATTTGACTTTATGGCTTCTCTCAATAGGAAACTGTTTAAGGCATTTGTAACTTCTAATCCATGACTTCTCATCAAGCTTTGGCACATTGAGATTGGAATAGGGATCCTATACACCATCACTAGAGATTATCAACAAGAGAAGATTCACCTATTGATCCTTTGAACTGATAATTCTTGATTGCCTTTTTGACTCATCGTGCTTTGTAATGGTGATTATCTTATTTATGGCTTGATGGATATTGATCTCTCTCTCACAAGTGTTTCAACTAATCTTTGATGAATACAAACCCTTCTCTTTTGTTGAGTGCAAATATCATGAATGCATTTATTTTTCTTAACTATCCATAATGACATTTTCAAATATCTAAGACTACACTTAGGCCTGTTGTCTCTTGATTCTTCATTGGACTGTGGTTTCTTTGATAGTTCTTTGTAGCTTTATCTTTGAATGGTCATTGTCTTATTTGTAGCTTTGTATTTCCTTTATGGTGGCAGACCTCATGCAATGTTTTCACCTTTAAAACCAACACTAAACCTTTCAACAACCATCTTCATAGACAGTTTGATATCAAATTGTGATACAACATTAATCATTTCACCACTGTTATCAATTATATTTTTGCATGCTCAGTGTCCATGCCTTCATTATGCTTGAGTTGATGACTTATATGGCTTGGTTCTGATCCTTATAAGCTTTTAGACTGATTTAGGCACTATGATCTCACTACAAATTTATCATTTATTGGTTGTTCTTTTGTTGATAGTGACATTTATCACTACTTTCATCTGAGGCAATCACTTCTTGACAGTCAAAAGGTTGCCCATCAATTAGTTTTCATTGTCTTTAGCTTCTTGAGACCTCTTATTTATTGATAGAGAAACACAATATATTCTTCAATAATCAATCAAACCTACTCAATGTAACCCTATAACTTGTAATTTTCTATTGTGATTATCTTTGTGTTTTGAACCATTAAAAAACTCTTATCATTGTCTTTTTAATTCAAAACCCTTCTTCATTACAAGCTCTAAGTAATTTATTCCTTGCTATACTTATTATTATCTATTAATGCTATTCAAGAATTGGGGAAAACCTAGACACTATTATCAATGTCTAAACGTTCTAACAGACTACTCTACTAGTCCTTATTGTCATTGTTATTTTGGTGGAGGCTGGACTATACTTCATTTAAAACAAACAAACCATCCATACAAATCATGCTTTCTCAAAAATGTGAAATCCTAGACTAGAGTAAAGAAGATAGCTAGCCCAGACATGAAATGCTTTGAATATTCCAAACACGTAGCTTATTTTTGTTAGAATTTCCCTTCTAATTTTGCAACATGTCATGGTTCTCCTTCTACGTGGCTGCCATACTACACCTTCGACTAGAGCTTACCGAACTGAATACTAGGGTTTTCCCCCATCAAAAGTGGAGTCCTCTACCAATGAACTCGAGATCCTCATCTTTACCACAGGTTTATCTTGAATTTTGATTGACCTTAGTTAGAATGGGCATTGAATAGTCTAAGAAAATTACCTCCAAAATGTTAAACTCAAACTTCAACTCATGAATTATAAGGCCATGCAAGTTTTTATTTCTCTTTTGATGAGAGAGGGTGAGAGGAAGAGATAATGACCTGGAGAGGGTAGAGAAAGAGAAGTAGAGAGGGAGAGAAGAAGAGAGGGATGGAGAAATAGACCTAGAGAGGGGAGAGAGAAGAGAGATAGTAGAGAGGGATAGAGACGAGAGATAGTAGAGAAATCTTTTTCTATAAAAAAAATTTTTCCAAAAAATCAACCTACCGTCAGAATTCTGACATAAAAGGGTAAAAATTATGATAGAGGAGTGTCATTGGATGCATAGCATCCTCTTCAAAACTCTCCTGGGGCTGTCGTAATTCTGACAGAGGAGTACCGTTAGATGCACAGCATCCTCGTCAGAATTTTTACCCTTTGATGTCAGAATTCCGATGGTAGGCCGAGATCGCGACGGTATTCTTTTTGGGTATGACCATCCATGGCGGTCATCGAAAAGGTTCGAGAGGATGTCAGAATTGTGAGGACCACAAGGATAGTCGAAAATTCTGACAAAAAGTTTTCGACGACTATTTTTGTCGGTAGTGCAACGAAATTGCGTTGGAAAGACGACGATTTGCCGTCAAAATTTTGACCCGAATGTACTAGTGTATGTACTATTACTGATATCATAATATGGAATGCAACCATGGGATCTATTTTGGGACAAAACAGGATGAAGAAGAAAGCTAAAAAAATGGGGAAGCAAGGTAAAGTGCAGGAGGAATAACAGAAAGAGGACACTATGTACCTAGATATCTAGAATGAGTAGATGCAGCGATTGGAGTGGGACTAAAGCCTTATCAAGGTGGACTAAGTTGTAGTTATTTTGGCTTCATTTTTTCTCTATGATTTTAAATATAGTCAATCATAGATTTTTTTAGGACTGTCTTATGAATAGGTCTGTGTGTTGTATGCCTCAAACTCTTACTAGAATTAATCTCTCTAATAAGTTTATGGGCTCTTTATACTTAACTATTAATAGCTATGTTATGGATAGATGGTGGCTAGACAAGATTAGTATGTTTAGTTATGATGATATGACAATTTTTTATTACTTTTGAGAGATGCTTGTGAACTTTCTAGTTTATCTAGTTATTTGATGCCAAAGACTATGTTCTGATTAATAGAAAAATAGGTTTTAAGGACCCGAAACCTTTAACAAAGGAGATTAAGCAGGATCATCAAAGAGAATCCAGACCAAGAAAGAACAACTAACACAATGACTGGCAATAAAGCCAGTAAATAGAAAGGACAGCAGTGGACAGAAACAACAAAATGAAGAAACCAGAGAAAACACTACACAATTATAAAGCCTTCAGGAGGTCCTCCGCCTTAATAATCAGCTGGTCGTAATTGGCCAGAGCTTCTTTAAGTTCATCCAAGTCCTTATTTGGCTTATTCTCCTTTTTTCCACTGGTTCTTGTTCTGGGTCCTTGAAAATCTCCTGTTCCTTCAGTGTCAGGGTCAATTTCTAGGGTATCCTTCTCCTCCTCCAAATTGCTGATGAGGGTTTTGGTTTTGCCAGCAGACGCCTTCAGAATCTCTACAAAAATTTTAAGTCAGAGACTGTGTTGATGCTCTCTAATTTTGTTGTTTTGTGAGGGTTCAAGGCCCCCTCCCTACTAAAGTAATCAAAAAGACATATTGTCAGACCTTAGGTTGGCATCAATGACAACAAATATTGCCAATGTTTTCATACTAAATAATTGGTTGATTATTCTATTCTAGAAAAGGCATTACCATCTAAAAGACCATGGATTGTATCTAAACCATGTTACATTTTTATTTCATCCTTTCCTATAATAACACACTTTACCACTAGAGGCACTAAGATATCTACCACAACACTCCTTGTCTTTATAGGATGGCATGTTGGCCAGCAAAACTAGAAATTTTTAAATATTCTAGTAGCCTCATAATATCTTCAAACTATTCTTCCATTACAACACTATCATAATAACGAAAATATTACATGTTTTGATACTAGATAGAGAGGGTAAAATTACTAATTTTTCTTATTTGAAGTGTATAAATTACATTTATACTTGAGAGTAATATAGTTATATTTATAACCATATTGCAAGTCTTACATCATATTAAGATTCCTCCTACCTTGTAAGTATTACGTCATATTGCATGGTTCTAGTATCATTAGAAAGTATCCTAAGATACTTAAGGTGTATTGGGAAAATATTTTGTAATATTTGTTCTGACTATTGTTTGTAATGCATTCATAAGGGTTGATGGGTTTTAGTAGCAGTGAGGTTGGTTGGGAACACAATTAGTCAATATTAGTTTCCCTGTATGTTGATACCTAGAATGGGATAATTAATGACTTATCAAGTGTGAAAATGACTAACCTTTGGCCTTTTCCAAGTGGGTTATTGGAAGAGGTAACAGGTGTCTATTGTATTCTCTCATTTATTGCATTTAATGAAATTTTTATCTTGCAATATTGGGAACTCGTGTTGGAGGAAAAGCATTGGATACAAAATTGGTGTCCTTTCAAATATCTTGGAGGAAATCTAAGGGTTGTGCTAGTTTAGAATTAAAATACTTATTTCAATGCCTTGTTTGGTGGTTTTGAAGCTATTTCCATTCTATAAATTCACATCCTTTGATGTAGAATTTATGAGCAATGATTGAATATAAAGTTACTCTATATGAACAAGGACAAGTGCAAGGCATAATCTGAGGTTTTTTACAATTACACAAGTGCTATCATGTTGGAGGCAAAGAGGAGAATGGATGTTAATGTATTATAATCACAATTATTTTTTATAATGCATACATGACCTCTCTTCTTAGTGGATTTTTTTCATGTAAGGGTTTCTCCATGTAAATCCTATATTATGTGATGTTCTTATATTTTTTATTCATACCTAATTATTTATATCTTATGGTGATGATATTCTTTATGTATTATTGTTATAATTTCATACAAGATAGGACTTTTAAGCATGACATGTCACATGAAGGCTGATTTTGAGCATCATTAAGAAGAAGAATTTAATCATGGTATTTCAATATTGAGACACCTTAATTTTCATATTTGCTTCAAATTTTTATGTTTTAGTTATCCAACTATTGTATCTCATCCTTTGATTGAAACCAACAATCTAATATTCTACACTAGCATATAGCCATAAAAAATATAGTGAGGATTAAAAATTTAACCTACTTTTGATTTTATAATTAAAAATGGGCCTCCCAAAGATGAGCTCAAAAATAAAAAAATTGTTAGTGATGGGTAGGATTCTCTAAAAAGGAATAATGATTATAAGCATACAAACATGGATACATATATGTATATATGTATAATGTATATACATATGTGTGTGTATGTATATATGTATTATAAATATATATACATATGTATATACATACATATATACAGATTTACATATATGTGTGTGTGTGTGTGTACACACAGACACGCACATGCACATATATGTGTATATGTATATGTATATATGTAAATATGTATATATATATATATATGTATGTGTGTATATATATGTATATGTATATATTTAAATATGTATATATATGTATGTGTATATATATATGGATCTATGTATATATACATACATTTATGTGTGTACATATGTACATATACATATATATAGACACGCACGCACACACACACACACACACACACACACATGTGTGTGTGTGTATGTGTGTACATATATATATGCATATGCATATGTATATATGTATATACACACACACACACATATACATGTGTATGTGTGTGTGTGTGTATATATATGTGTGTGTATACATATATACATATATATATATACATGTATATACATGTATATATATGTATGTATGTATGTGTGTATATGTACATATATATATACATGTATATACATGTATATACATATATATATACACACATACATACATACATATATATATACACATACATACATACATATGTGCGTATGTATGTATGTATGTATGTATGTATGTACGTGTACATTCACACGTACATGTATATATACATATACATGCATACATATGTGTGTGTATGTATGTATGTATGTATGTATGTATGTATGTATATGTGTGTGTATACATGTACATATACATGTGTGTGTGTGTGTGTCTATGTACATATATATTTATCTATGTATATGTATATGTATATGTATATGTATATGTATATGTATATGTATATGTATATGTGTATATATGTATGTGTATACACATATATATGTATATATATGTACATACATATATGTATGTGTGTATATATACATTACATATATATGTATATATGTATGTATATGTACATGTATATATATGTAATGTATATATTGTTATGTATATGTGCATATATGTATGTATGTATGTTTAAGGCATGTTAGGACCTGCCCGATTAAGGGATTTAACCTACTGCAACTATTGGGGAACAATAGTGAAAAAGTGATTTGTTACTTGCACTTCTTAGCTTTCTAGATTAGATCCAGTTATGCTCAACACTTTGCAACTCTCAGGTAGATCTCACACTACTCTTGTATGGCTCAACACATTCTCTGAAGACCACTGACACAATAAACATCAATTATGTCATCTTAAATAGCCATCTCAACTAGGTCAGCCACTAAACCCTAATTACATCATGAAATTACAATACAAATCATAAGAGATCATCTTAGATCAATATACAGATCATTATATCAAATTACAATGCAATATCAACCGTTGGTTGATCAAAACCCATCACAAAAAATCTGAGTCAAAACCTTAAAACACTCCACTAAGTGTTTTGTTGTTTCCCAAGAAATTCTTCCTTCAATCATGCCAAAACAACAATCAAATAATTCACATGGGTTGTGCCATGTTACCACCTTCATGTAGACTCTTTGTCGATGGCCACCATAACAAAAATCATTATCGGTTTGATGATTTCTTCACTGGTCTTAAACCATACTAAAACCTTAGCAAAATTTCATCAAAATTTGAAACAAGCCTTCCGGTACTCATCACAAGTTCTGGTTCCGGTCAGATACTCCTTTCCATGATACAAGCTCACCTTGCAAACTGCAAATCACCAATCATCATCAATCGCCTAATTCAACCAAAGCATCTATGCTTTACCGATTAAAGTCTTATTTCACAAACTTCTGCTCTTTGTTGGTAAACCCTGTGTTCCAGTAAAACAAATCACTTAGATGACAAAATAAAACATCAAGAACATCAGTAAACATCATTTGATATCAGTTGCCATCAATGATAACATGAATAGCTGATCAAGTCATCTAATCACCAAATCTCAATCTCTTCATCACAAATAGTCTTCGATCCGCTACCAGTGCAGTCATCCATCTTCAACTGCATCATCTCATTTTGCATCAGTTTTGTCAAATGCCAACATTCTTCCCCTTTGGCATTGATGGCAACACTAATCATATATACAATCAAAGTAGCATCATCATCTGCAACTTCTACAACTTGCTTGTCAATATCACATCATCTAACAGTTCTCCTTTTGTCTTCTCCCCCTTAACCAATGCTTCTCTCAGTCTGATCTTCAACTTCTCCCTTATCTAATTTATTTTCTTCTCCCCCTTTGACAACAATTCCAAAGGTATAAATGCATCACTTGTCTTTAATTTGGTTGTTGCCTCTTTCATCATCTTTGGTAATCAAATCAAAAAAATAATATCAGAGCATTAAATCAGATCTTTACATCAAACTTGCTCCCCCAAAGGAGTAGTCTACACCTTCATCAATCCTTCGTAAAAGATAAACATGAAATCCACATTATTGATGCATATCCATCATTCTAGTTCTTCCGGTGTAGAGCTATAACCCCTAGTTTACCTCTAAGAAACTCAAAGGTAGTCTTCGGTAAGGGCTTAGTAAATATATCAGCTAACTGATCTTTACTCTTCACATATTCCATTTTCACCTATTTTTCTTGAACTCTTTCCCTTAGGAAATGATACTTAAATTCAATGTTCTTGGTTCTAGCATGAAGTACAATAGATAGTCATCGGTTCAGACATATCTATCTTGAATCCTTCTAGCACATGTCTCATCCATATTGTCTACGTGCAATTCATGGATGCAGCTACATACTCTGCTTCAACTGTAGATTGAGAAACACATGTTTGTTTGTTTCTCGTCCATGCCACTAATCTTCCACCAAGTAGAAAATCTCCACAAATTGTGTTTTTTCGATCATCCACATTTTTTGCCCAATATGCATCAGTAAATACATCCAAAGTAAAATATCCTTTATAGGGATACCATAAACCATAGTCTATTATGCCTTTGAGATACCAAAAAATTCTCTTCACAGCCACCATGTGACTCTCCTTAGGCTCTTTTTGAAATCTATCCATTAATCCAACAGCATGAGAAATGTCTGATCTTCTATGAACAACATAGTGTAGCTTGCCAATCATAGATATGTACTCTTTTTCACTAACAGTAGGGGAATCAGCTTTCTTTGATAACTTGTAGCCTGTTACCATCGGTGTTCCTACCGATTTGCAATCTTCCATGCCAAAAGTCTTCAACACCTCTTTGACATACTTGTTCTGACAAATAAAGATACCACCATCCATTTGTTGGACCTGTAAGCCAATAAAGAACTTTATTTCACCGATTAGAGACATTTCAAATTCCTTTTTCATAATATTAGCAAAATCCATACACGTATCATCATTTCCACCAAAAACTATGTCATCTACAAACACTTATGCTATGAGCATCTTGTCTCCATCAGTCTTCAAATAAATGTTGTTGTCCTCACTGGTACGTTGGAGTCCAATTTTGGTCTAATGTGCATGTAATCTCTCATACCATGCTCTTGGTGCCTTCTTTAGACCATACAAGGATTTATACAATTTACACACCATGTCCTTATCATGAGTCAAGGAAAATCCATCCAGTTGTTCAATGTATACTTCTTCTTCTAGAATTCCATTCAGAAAGGTTGATTTGACATCCATTTGATAAAGTTTGAATACCTTATATGCAGCAAATGCCAGCAACATCCTTACTCCTTCTAATCTAGAAATCAGTGCAAATGTTTCACCATAATCCTCACCTTCTTCTTGAGCATACCCTTTGTAGACTAACCTCGCCTTGTTTCTTACAATTTTTCTTTCTTCATCCAATTTATTCCTAAAGACCCATTTTGTTCCAATTACATTCTTATCTCCGATCTAGGAACAAGTGACCATGTCTGATTCTTCTCAATTTGATCTAATTCTTCATTCATTGCATTCACCCAATCGTCATCCTTTAGTGCTTCCTTAAGTGTCTTGGGTTCAATTGTAGAAATCAAACATGAGTTCTCTCAGATATTTCTCCTAGTTTGCACACCTGCATTCTTATCACCAATTATATGTTCTTGTGAATGGTTCAATCTGGCATATCTAGGTATTGTCTATGTCGGTTTCGCATCTTCTACATCAAGTTCTTTATTTTCTTCCTCACTGTCATCGCTTACCAGTTGAGCATCTAATTTTGCATTTGTCGGTTCTTCATTATTCTTTTCCTCAAGTTCAATGATCACAAGTTTTTCCTTATTATTATCCTTTTCAGGAACTGGTCTTCTTGTACCTTCAGACTTATCAGATAGATCATCAACGTTTATATTAGCACTTTCAACAATTTTCTTAGTTCTCTTATTGTAACATTTATATGCCTTACTCTTAGAAGAGTAACCAAGAAAAATTCCTTCATCATATTTTGCATTAAATTTCTTAGTTTAGTTATCTCTCTTAATAAAACATTGACTTCCAAAAAATTTAAAATCTTGCATAAGGATTTTTTCCATACCATAGCTCATAGGGTTTCTTATTGTTATCTCTCTTCACTAGTACTCGGTTTAAGGTGTATACAACAGTACTGACCGCTTATCTCCAAAACCTTTTTGATACATCACCCTGTAATAGCATGGTTCTTGCATCTTCAACTATTGTTTTTTTCATCCTTTCTGCTATGTCATTTTGTTGTGGTGTCCTCGGAGAAGACATCTGTCTCTTGATACCCTGTTCATCACAATACTTCAAAAATTCATCAAATGTGAATTTACCTCCCCGGTCTGATCTTAAACACTTCAATTTATTACTTGTTTCATTCTCAACTAGAGCTTTAAATGATTTAAATTTACTAAATGCTTTTGATTTCTCCTTCAAAAATGTTACCAGCATTATTTTAGAATAGTCATCGATGAAAATCATGAAATACCTATCACCATAATAACTCTTTGTTCTCATAGGGCCATAGAGATCAGTATGTACCAAATCTAAAATATTCTCAGAAGTGCAATTATTTCTCTTGAAATAAATAGAGCTCATATTACCGATTTGATAATATTTGCATATCACATTATCCAGTTTGACAATTTGTGGCAATCCTCTTACAACACTTGACTTGCTTATCTTAACCAAATTATCAAAATTAACATGACAACATCTTTTATGTCATAACCAACTGTCTTCCATTCTTGCAACCATACAATTATTAATATTACTATTCAAATGGAATGAGTTACCTCTAGTTTGCTTCTCGGTAGCCATGAGTTCACCATTACCTCCAAGAATTTTATAGACTCCACTTTTAAACTCAAGCAATAACCTTTATCATTGAGCTGACCAACACTTAAAAGATTATGCTTTGGACCATCAACCCAAAACACATCATCAGCATTACTCTTCCCATTTAGAGAAATTGAACCTTTAACTTTCACCATGCAGGGAGAGTTATTTCCAAATCTAACAACACCTCCATCAAATTCATCAAGGGTTATGAACTTACTTTTGTTTCCAATCCAGGGATAGCTTTAAGAACCCCCCCCCACCGAGCAACTGTGTAAAATCCTAGTGAATCAGACATTATTTTTGGGGGGAAATTTTCATATTGATGGTGAAATTTTTTTTTTAAATGTGGAAAAAATTATTTTGTATTGGCGATTTTTTTCTAGGGTACGAAAATTCCATAAATTTCTAGCGAATAATACCTTGTTCTATGGAGAAAATATTTATTGTGGGAGGCAAATAATTTTTGTTAAAAGGAACAAATATACAATTGTATGAGCGAAAAAATTTACTCCGAAGGAAAAATTATTTAAATGTACTGGTGATTTTTATCCACCGCTTGAAAATTATTTAATTTGTTTTGGAAAATATTTTGTTATTTATGAAAAAATATATAATTTATTGGCGATTACATGAATTCATTGCCATTAATAGACAAGGCACATCAGTGCATCACATCACATCAGTACATCACATCACATAATACATTGAGTGCAGACTCTGCACGATGTATCAATAGGTGTGGCCTCTTTGACACGTGAAGGGTGACACATACCTAAAATCTATCAATGATTTTAAACCGTTCGATGATCATAGATCAATGGTTGAAGTTTTATTTCGGCCCAATTTTCTGAAGAGAACATAGCTAACCAGAAAGTGCCCGGAATGGAATTGGATTCAATAGACATGTATCAAATGTCACGAATCACGATCGATAATTTTGTTCATTTAATATATATATCTTTTCACTAATTGCAATCCACTCTATCCCCACGACTTCTAATGTGATACTTGCCAATTTGGTACTAGTTCATAATTGTTTCCATTTTTGCACAATAGTGCATTTATGGGAAAGATTTGCAAAGATACGAAAGATTTAAAAAAATTTATAGCAGTTAATACGGTTAAAGAAGTAATTATTACAATCAAGAGCTTCAACAATTTATTTACTATCTCTACTTCTTTCATCTTCAATTAGCCTTTGCCATTTGGTAGATAAATCGTCGGAGCTTCAGCTCACAGTATTTTAGGTTTATAGGCTCAGGTTGTTTAATTTGTTAATCTGTTTTTTCAAGATGGACACTCCCATCCGGTTGAGAAGCATTTCTGCAGAGGACCAAAGGGCCTTTGTAGGCTCCGTTAGAGACCCAACCCTCTAATCAGTCTGCAAGGAGCTTGGGCCGTTCACCACTGAGGCTGTGCGGATGGTGCTGGGCAGAGAGTTTCTGCGAAACGAAAATAGGTACCATGTTAACACGGACATTACATCCTGCTTCTTAGCGTCTCTTCTGGACCTGGTAGGAGACAAGGTGGATATGCTAATACTGTTGAGGAAGGTTTTTAAGGAAGACTTCCTTGGAGATGACATTACTCTTGTCATCCTTGTAAAAGTAGGGGTGGGGATCCCTTGGGCGAGTGAATTATCCAAACTTCTCCTCCCTAACCAAACATTGCCAGTGGCTAGGCAACCGTTTCTCCTAAACCTGAATGTGGAGCAGTTAACACGTCACAAGAAATGGGCACGGATTGGTAGGGACTTCCTCCGGAAATGGTTCCTCCTGGACCACTTTCCAAACTACATGTGGCTTGAATAATTCTCTTAGCTTATGTTGTCTGAAGAATTCTACATGGAAGAAGGGCCAGATTCTTAGGGCAAAATTGTAAACAATTTCACTACCTGTGCCCTAGCCCCGCCCCCTTGTAGTTTTTTTTTTCCTATGTCCTCGAACCCTAACAGGCTCAGTGCCAGTGGCTCACTCATTTTGGATTTTAAGTTTTTGGGGGACTCAAGTCTCAGACGAAAAAATTGTAAATTTCAAAAGCATAAATATTAATGATAATTTTTCAAATTCCAATTTGTTTCAGTTTGCCTCTTACAGTCTTATGGATATAAAAATGTTTTCTATAATTCTATTTCATTTTTTATTAATTAATTTCTTTCAAATGCTTTTCGTATATGAGCTATGTTATTTCAATTATTTGTTAAACAATGGAAATAAATTTAACATTGTGATCTTTTTTATGTAATGCTATAAAAAAAAATTCAATTCATTCCATTAATTATTTGTACATTGATTATGGTTGATTATGATTTTATAAATATATAGTCATTCAAAATACAAAATTTCAAAAGTATCAAGATACAAAATTTTATCGGTAAAGGTTTTTTCATTCTATTAATTCAAAAATTTCAAGATACAAAATTTGCAGTCATTCATGCATAAACGTAGACAGAGAGAAAACCATACTGCCCACAGCTTATAGAAAGCAGACAAAAAAACTAGTTCATTGCCAATAGGCCACTCACTCAGTCTCACTATCCCCCTGGGTCGCCTCCTCCTAGTCCCTTCCCTCTTCGGAGGTCGATGCTTTCCCTTTTGCCGCTTCAGCTTTCATTTTTGGAATGCAGTTTAGGCACCCGAAGTCGGGGTCGCCCTCCAAGCTTGCCAGTAGCTGTATGGCCCTTTCTTCTTCAGCCCTATCTCTCAATTCCCTACCAACCTCAATCCTTGCCACCACATGCAAAGCCTTCAGGACTTCATCCACCCTGGTTAATTTCACAAAGAGTTCCATCGCTTCCCACCCCACTCGGGCACGTTCACAGCACTGGTATTTGATTTCACCTCTAGGCCATGAATAAAAGGAAGCAATTCCTTCTGATCGTCCCCTTCCTTAATTCGAATGCCAACTCCTGGCACCACCCACTCGAAGATTGAATCTAGGTTAATCAAAAAATCTCCATCAATCAATTTGACCAATGTGAGTTTTACCTTTTCCACCTCCGGTCCGAATTCACAAGCCCATGCCAGAATCAGAGAGTAAACCTCCATGTTAGTTCGATACCAGTGACTAATATGTGCCACCTCCTTTGCAAGCATCAGTCTGGCTACCGCCCACAACTTCTCCTCCTTAAACCTGAATAGTCCTTGCATTCATTTATCAGATACTTTGTCCAAAAAGGGCACCAACTTCTTGTCTGTTCAAAGTGTGAAATTGGCCTCCATGGTCACCTGTAATTTCAAATGCACTTCCTGCAAAAAATGTCTTGCATAAGCTACGAACTACAGATTTGTTCTGCTTCCAAGCAAAAACTGGTACACAGATCAAAAGGTAATAAATTTTGCCTCCGTCTTATAGGCTGGGTAATGACTGTGTACGATAAGGCATTAATGCCATGAGATCAAGAAAAATATTTCCTGCCATCCTCCCCTTCTTCCATTCGTGCAACCTACCGCAGACAACTCCTTCTACAACAATTAATCGTCACCTTGGCATTTGTACTTTCCAAATTTGCTCTCCTTAACAGGTTGAGGACTGCACATTTTTTTAAATTAATACACTAAATTTATGTTGAACTTTTATATATATTTTTAAACTATTTTTTAAAATTATATATCGTAAACATATTTTCAAAGAATTTTGTTAAACTTTAAATTAATATTTTAGATTTAATATTGAATTTTTTCTTTTTTATATTAAACTTTTACCTTTCAAATTGTATATCAAAATTTATATTTTTATTTAGTTATTTGTTTTATCCTAGAAACTAAGTTTCATGTTTTATACTATTTTTGAATTTCAAATTTTTACAAATAATATTAACATTATATTTAATAGTTATCTCAAACTATTGCACATCTTTAAAATTTAAATGTCTCTTATTATGGGACCGACGACATCTGACAACACTTAATTTCTCAACAGGTATCATCGTCCGTCGGATGAGAAAAGATCAACGACTTAGGGTGGATTTCAGCCCGAATGTGGAAAGTGACCACATTGGTAAGAACTTCGCCCGGAATTGAACATTTTAAATTTAATTAATATAATTAAGTCTATAGTCAATAGACTATAAATCTCTTTTTTGGGGGGAAGTTTAAAATGATTAAATAGACTTAAAAAATAGACCCGAAAAGTGACACGAGTATGGTGACGTGCCAGAAAAATGGCAAAAGTCATGGGACCCACTACATCTATAAACAGGTACCATTGTCTGTTGGATGAGCAAAGATCAACGGCTTAGGGTGGATTTCAGCCCGAATGTGGAAAGTGACCACATTGGTGAGAACTTCGCCCAGAATTGAACATTTTAAATTTAATTAAATATAATTAAGTCTATAGTCAATAGACTATAAATCTCTTTTTCGGGCGAAAGTTTAAAATGATTAAATAGACTTAAAAAATAGACCCAAAAAGTGACACGAGTATGGTGACGTGCCAGAAAAATGGCAGAAGTCATGGGACCCACTACATCTGTAAACAGGTACCATCATCCGTCGAATGAACAAAGATCAACAGCTTAGGGTGGATTTTGGCCCGAATGTGGAAAGTGATCACATTGGTGAGAACTTCGATCGGAATTGAACATTTTAAAATTAATTAAATATAATTAAGTCTATAGTCTATAGACTATAAATCCCTTTTTCGGGCGGAAGTTTAAAATGATTAAATAGACTTTAAAAATAGACCCGAAAAGTGACACGAGTATGGTGACATGCCAGAAAAATGGCAGAAAGCATGGGACCCACTACATCTATAAATAGGTACCATCGTCTATTGGATGAACAAAGATCAACGGCTTAGGGTGGATTTCGGCTCGACTGTGGAAAGTGACCACATTGGTGAGAACATCACCCGGAATTGAATATTTTAAATTTAATTGAATATAATTAAGTCTATAGTCTATAGACTATAAATCTCTTTTTCAGGTGAAAGTTTAAAATGATTAAATAGACTTAAAAAACAGACCCGAAAAGTGACATGAGTATGGCGACGTGCTAGAAAAATGGCAGAAAGCGTTGTTGGTATTTCAATAAGGATATTGAGAAGGTTGTTGATGATTATGGATATAACTGATTAAGGATGTTTACTGTCTTAATATTATTATTTTGTCATTGATGTCAAGAAATTGATTTTCTAATTCAGTATGATGTTGCCATATCTTAAGAAGTATGATTTGATGAGTATAAAGATGTCGGTAAAAGACACAGAAAGATTGTGATGAATAAGGTGAGAAATAAGTTATTCAATGGGCAACTATTACCAAGTTAGACAATGATGAGATCATGATGTTTAGATTGTTTTGATATCCTACATATGTTGTTGATTGTAAGGTTAATACTATACTATGTTACCGAGCAAAGAACCTAGTCGGTAAACCTTAAGGAACCTAGTCGGTAAACCCTAAGGTTATCGCTATTGGTTAATGAAGGTGGAATGTCTACCGAGTGAAGTTTAGTATTTACCGAGTTGCAACCGAGCTGTAACAAAATATTAAATGATTAAAAGTGTTATTTAATAAAGGAAGTTGATGAGCTGGAATTGATTAAATGATTGGTATGTCGTGTATGAAGTTTGTTAAAGAATCTATGGCAATGGAAGATTGGTAGAAAGATCTATAGCTCAGATTGAACCGCAATACCTTAGCACAAGTTCCAAGAAATGTATGCAAGTTCCAAGGCGAGGTAAAACATTTTCGGATCGAAGAATACATTGAACCTGGTCAAGTTTGAAGATCTAATGGCTATGATTGATCATGGGATATGTGATCAAGGAGATTAAGTGGTTAGCAAATTGTTTATAAATAAGGAATTGTTGATAAACAATGTATGTGGGCAAGTGTAAGCATACGGATGCTACATAGTGATTACCGAGCAAAGAAGCTTGAAGACCTATTTGATTAATAGAGTATAGAGCCCAGCAGAGGGACAAGATAAGTCCTATGACTAGATTGTATTGAGCAAATAAGAATCTGCTTTAGCATTTTAGATGCAAAGTTGTAGATATATTTTTATTACTGTTATTTTGTAAAGTGATAGAAAATCTCTTAACCGAGTGGACTTAACAGTCTTATTTGTAAAACCCTCTAGCAAGCTGACATTCTGATTGAGTGTTTGAAACCCTTTAACAAGGTCACCTCTAACAAGGTGAAGATCCTAACAAATCTGAGGGAAATCCCTTAACCAGGTCACATCTAGCAATTTGTTTGTAATCTTAAACAGGATTTGCTTTTAACCGAGCATACTCTAGAAGAGAATATTTCTTAGTGGGTCCAAAATCCCACAGTGGTTTTTCCCTATTTGGGTTTCCACGTTAAATCTGGTGTTATGATTGTTGTTATGATTATGTGTTCTTAAGGTTGCATGTTTTACAGTTTTGATTACATATATCTGTTTAAGCTACCAAGGTTGAATCTGTTGAATATATTGAAGATTAAGTTTGTATGATTCACCCCCCCCCCCCATCTTGTTAGCTTGGCATTTGTACTTAACAATTAGTATCAGAACTATCAATTGGTATCAGAGCTTTGGACTTAGGAGGAAAAGTTTAAATGTATTTGAGGCAAAGATCCAAAGATGTATAAGAGAGATGCACCGAAGCTGAACAAGTCAAGCTTCTCTACATGGCAGAAAAGGATGAAGCTGCACCTATCAGGAGTTGGAGAATATGTTGTATATTATCTGGAGAATGATTTCATTGCACCTAGCACCTATCCATTGACAATGGAAGAGATAAAGTCAAAGTAAGAACATATTCAAGCAATGATTGAAATAACATATGCATTGACCGACTCAGAGTTTAATGATCTAGAAGGCTGCAATGATGCCAAGGCAATGTGGGACAAGCTCATATCTATGTATGGCAGTGATGAACATGTTCAAAGAGAAAAAGTGGACAATCTAAGAGGATAACTTGAATCCATGAGAATGAATGAAGGTGAGAACGTAACCCAGTACAATACAAGGTTAAAGTAGATTGTCAACCAAATCAAAGGAGCAGGAGGAACCATTGAAGAGAAGGATGTCACAAGTAAGTTATTAAGAACCCTTCTACTAGCTTATGCAATCTGAGTCTCTACAATCAATGAATTGAGGTATGTACCCAATATGCCAGTTTCTTTGGATGCTACTATTGGTAAGCTACATGCATTTGAATTAAGTAATTTTGATAACAGTGGGTCTTCAATAAATAAAGTTGAATCTGCATTCAGTTTTTTTCATCTTGATGAATCTGATGATTACAATGATAGAAAGTATAAGTACTCTGAAGGGAATCATAGTGGAGTAAGTGAAAGATTTCACAAAAACATGGAGGAGGTACACAAACTTTATGAAGAAATCAGAAAGCAAGAAGAGTTTGAAGCACTATTAGCTAGAAGGTTACCAAGAGGCAAAGGTAAGTACAAAGGAAAGTTGCCTTTGAAATGTTTTAACTGTGATAGAATAGGACATATGGCTTCTAACTGTCCTGACAAAGATTCTACTAAAAAGAGAGATTACCGAGATGACAGATAGAAAAATAATCATTACAGAGGATACCAAGACTTCAGAAGAAGAGATAGAAAGTCATGCCTAATAGCCGATGAGGAATCAAATGATGATAAATTAGATGAAATTGATACAGAGGAAGTAGTTTATGTGGCTATCAAAGATGGGTCAGATGAAGAAAGGTATGAAGAAAAAGCCCTAATATCTCACATAGATACTAATGATTCTTGGATCATAGATAGTGGATTCTCACATCACATGACAGGTGATAAACTCAAGTTTGTTATGTTAGAAGATTATGATGGAGGTTATGTAAGATTTGGTAATGATGCACCATGTCTAGTAAAAGATAAAGGATCCATAACACTTCTTGAAAATGCTAAATGTAATGATGTTTATTGGGTTGAAGGTTTGAAATATAATTTGTTGAGTGTAGCATAGCTAAAAACACAGGTTACCGAATAGAATTTCAGAAAGGAATTGTCAAAGTTCATGACAAGCATAGAAAGTTAGCTGCTACCGGGACTCAAACAAAAGGTAATACATTTCACCTTGACTCAACTCGGAATAAGTGTCTTTATGCAAAGATAGATGATACCTGGTTATGGCATAAAAGGTTTTGTCATGTAAATTTTAATAATCTGATCAAAATAAGTAAGAAGCACCGAGTAAGAGGTCTACCGAGTTTGGAAAAACCTGAGAATGCTATGTGTTGAGGATGCCAGATGGGTAAGATGACAAGATCAAGCTTTACAAGTAAGTCCTACACTTCTAAGGGAATTTCAGATCTTGTGCATATTGATCTTTGTGGTCCTATGAAAGTTCAAAGTTATTATGGTGATAAGTACTTCATATTATTTGTGGATGATTACTCAAGGATGATGTCAGTAATGTTTTTAAAAGAAAAATCAGAACCTTTTCAAATGTTTAAATGGTACAAGGCAAGAGTTGAAAATGAAATAGGAAGACAACTGAAATGTCTTAGATTAGATAGAGGAGGAGAGTTTACCTCTGATGAGTTTAACTTATTCTGCAATGATCATGGTATAAAAAGACAAGTCTCTGCACTGAGAACTCCATAGCAAAATGGGATAGCTGAGAGAAGAAAGAAATCTATTGTGGATTGTACCAAAACCCTGATGATTGAAAAGAAAGTGCCACAAACATTTTGGAGAGAAGCAATAAGCACAGCAGTTTACACCCTGAACCGAGTACAACTGAAGAAAGGAACTTTGAAGACACCATATGAAATCTAGTATGACAAGAAACCTAATCTAAGTTACTTCAAAATCTTTTGAAGTAGATTCTATGTTCACAAAGATGATAGAAATGGTAAGTTTGATCAGAAAAGTGAAGAAGGAACATTTCTTGGGTATTCTTCTATAAGTAAAGCATTTAAATGTCTGATCAAATCATCTAACAAAATAGTAGAAAGTGCAAATGTGAAAATTGATGAATTTGCAAAAAGAAATGATGAAGGAAATTCTAAGGAACCAGAAGATTATGAAGAATTTGTCTATGTTCAACCAACAAGTCCTACCAAGAGAGTTACAGAAGAAAATAAAGAGGATATTCTATTACCGAGTGATGAAGAAGATCTTACAGAGCCTACTGAGCCTATGTTAGCCAAGTATGTCAGAAGGAATCATGCACCAAGTCAAATTATAGGAGATAAAGATGATCCAGTGATGACAAGGAACAAACTGAGACAGAACACATGTCTAATATCTGCATTTGAACTGAGAATAGTGAAAGAGGCATTTAACAGTGAAGATTGGGTAAATGCTATGATAGAAGAGATTGATCAAATCAAGAAGAATGACACATGGACACTGGTCCCAAGACTGAAGGATAAAAATGTAATCGATACAAAGTGGATTTTCATAAACAAACTGAATGAAAAAGGTGAGGTCATTCAAAATAAAGCAAGAATAGTTTGCAAAGGATATCCTCAAGAAGAGGGAATTGATTATGGTGATATTTTTGCACCTGTGGCAAGACTTGAAGGAGTAAGAACATTGTTGGTATATGTTGCTTTCAAAAATTTCAAAGTATATCAAATGGATGTCAAATCTGCATTTCTGAATGGTATATTAGAAGAAGAAGTTTATATTGAACAACCTTAAGGATTTGTTGAAGACAAGAATAAAGATCAGGTATGTAAATTGAACAAAGCATTATATGGTTTGAAACAAGCACCTAGAGCACAGTATGAGAGATTGCATTCTTATTTGATCAAGATTGATTTTATAAGAACAAGTGAAAACAACAATATGTACACGAAGAATGATGAAAATGGAATACTGATCTTAGCCATATTTGTTGATGATATTATCTTTTGTGGAAATGACTCTTTATACAAGAACTTTGGAAATGAAATGAGCAAAGAATTTGAGATGTCATTAATTGGTGAGATAAAGTATTTTATAGGTTTACAGATACTGCAAATGAAAGATGATATTTTCATTACTCAATCCAAGTACATAAAGGAAATCTTGAAGAAATTTGGAATGGAGGATTCAAAACCAGTAAGTACTCCTATGACTACCAACTATAAATTATCAAAGAATGATGAATTTGCATCTATTGATGAGACACTTTACCGATCCATGATTGGAAAGCTACAATATGTTGTTCAGAGTAGACTAGACATAGCACATGCAATAGGTATAGTTGCAAGATTTTCTATAGATCCCAAGGAAACATGCATGATAGCAATCAAGAGAATTTTCAGATACTTGAAAGGCACTGAATATTATGGCTTAGTATATAACAAGGGAAATGATTTTGATTTAAAAGTGTATACTGATGCTGATTGGGCAGGTAACATTGATGACAGAAAAAGCACAAGTGGTGGAGCTTTCTTTTTAGGAGAAAGACTAGTGAGTTGGCTTAGCAAGAAATAAGGATGTGTTTCACAGTCAACAGCAGAAGCTGAATATGTTGCTGTAGCATTCAATTGTACTAATATAGCATGGATCAAACAACTGTTGGAAGGTATAAATGAGAAAGTTACCAAGCCAGTAACTATATTCTGTGACAATACTAGTGCCATTAACATTTCAAAGAATCCTGTTATGCACTCTAAGACAAAGCACATCTCTATCAAATATCATTATCTTAGAGAAGAAGTTCAAGAGAAGAAAGTAGTGTTGAAGTATGTTAGCACAAAGGAACAAATAGCAGATATCTTCACCAAGCCACTGCCAAGGGACACTTTTGAGTATCTCAGAAGTAAGTTAGGGGTCCTACCCCTATCTTCTACTCACTGACCAAGTTCGGTGAAAGCATCAATTCGATGACTCTAAAGAATATCTTTTAGGAGTTGATACTGATTTACACACTTTGGGATGTTTTCTAAAGGTGTGTAGGAAACAAAAATAGGGATCGGGAATTGTAGACATAATGCTCTGACCGAGACTGAGTTGACACATAACAGCAAGGAATTCACTTCTCAGCGGAAGAAATCATGTTTTAGTTCTTTACTTTTTGGCATTATTTTCAAAGGGGGAGACGACTAATGTATGGGGGAGAAGTCTGATGACAGGGGGAGAGCATTTTAGAATCTCACAGCAATCTGAATCTGAATCAATTAGGTCAAATCAATTGGTTTTGCCATCAATGCCAAAGGGGGAGATTGTTGGCATTTCAATAAGGATATTGAGAAGGTTGTTGATGATTATGAATATAATTGATTAAGGATGTTTACTGTCTTAATATTATTATTTTGTCAATGATGTCAAGAAATTGATTTTCTAATTCAGTATGATGTTGCCATATCTTAAGAAGTATGATTTGATGAGTATAAATATGTCGGTAAAAGACACAGAAAGATTGTGATGAATAAGGGGAGAAATAAGTTATTCAAAGGGCAACTATTACCGAGTTAGACAATGATGAGATCATGATGTTTAGATTGTTTTGATATCCTACATATGTTGTTGATTGTAAGGTTAATACTATACTATGTTACCGAGCAAAGAACCTAGTCAGTAAACCCTAAGGTTATTGCTATCGATTAATGAAGGTGGAATGTCTACCGAGTGAAGTTTAGTATTTACCGAGTTGCAACCGAGCTGTAACAGAATGCATTAAATGATTAAAAGTGTTATTTAATGAAGGAAGCTGATGAGCTAGAATTGATTAAATGATTGGTATGCTATGCATGAAGTTTGTTAAAGAATCTGTGGCAATGGAAGATCGGCAGAAAGATCTACAGCTTAGATTGAACCGCAATACCTTAGCACAAGTTCCAAGAAATGTATGCAAGTTCCAAGGCAAGGTAAAACATTTTCAGATTGAAGAATACATTGAACCTCGTCAAGTTTGAAGATCTAATGGCTATGATTTATCATGGGGTATGTGATCAAGGAGATTAAGCGGTTAGCAAATTGTATATAAATAAGGAACTATTGATAAACAATGTATGCGGGCAAGTGTAAGCACAGGGATGCTACACAGTGATTACCGAGCATAGAAGCTTGAAGACCTGTTTGATTAACAGAGTATAGAGCCCAACAGAGGGACAAGATAAGTCCTATGACTAGATTGTATTGAGAAAATAAGAATCTACTTTAGCATTTTAGATGCAAAGTTGCAGATAATTTTTATTACTATTATTTTGTAAAGTGACAGAAAATCTCTTAACCGAGTGGGCTTAACAGTCTTATTTGTAAAACCTTCTAGCAAGGTGACATTTTGATTGAGTGTTTGAAACCCTTTAACATGGTCACCTCTAACAGATCTGAGGGAAATCCCTTAACCGGGTCACATCTAGCAATGTGTTTGTAATCTTAAATAGGATTTTCTTTTAACCGAGCATACTCTAGAAGAGTATATTTCTTAGTGGGTCCAAAATCCCATAGTGGTTTTTCCCTATTTGGGTTTCCACATTAAATCTGGTGTTATGAGTGTTGTTATGATTATGTGTTCTTAAGGTTGCATGTTTTACAGTTTTGATTACATATATCTATTTAAGCTACTGAGGTTGAATCTGTTGAATATATTGAAGATTAAGTTTGTATGATTCACCCCCCCTCTCATCTTGTTAGCTTGGCATCTGTACTTAACAATTAGTATTAGAACTATCAAGTGTGGGACCCACTACATCTGTAAACAGGTACCATCTTCCGTTGGATGAACAAAGATCAACGGCTTAGGGTGGATTTTGGCCCAAATGTGGAAAGTGACCACATTGGTCATAACTTCACCCAGAATTGAATAATTTAAATTTAATTAAATATAATTAAGTCTAAAGTCTATAGACTATAAATCTCTTTTTCGGGTGGAAGTTTAAAATGATTAAATAGACATAAAAAACAGACCCGAAAAGTGACATGAGTATGGTGATGTGCCAGAAAAATGGTAGAAGTCGTGCGACCCACTACATCTGTAAACAGGTACCATCATCCATTGGATGAGAAAAGATCAACGGCTTAGGGTGGATTTCAGCCCGAATGTGGAAAGTGACCACATTTGTGAGAACTTCGCCTAGAATTGAATGTATTATATTTAATGTCCTCAGAATTTATACTGAAGTTATGAAGTAGTGAATGTTTTATCCTTTGGCATCGAATAGTTATTAATAATAATTAATAAAACTACAACATGATTTTTAATGTCCTCAGAATTTATACTGAAGTAATGAATGTTTTGTCCTTCGGCATCGAATAGTTATTACTAGTAATTAATAAAATTACAACATGAATCTAGATATTTTGCCTTTTAGGTATTACTTTTCTACTTTTCAAAGTTTTCAAAATAAGAGACTCGTAAATCATAATCGTATTTCATTTCATGGACAAACCTGTAAATTGAGGGAGATTCAGAAGCAACTACTAGATTGAGCAATGTAAGTTTCAACAGAGACTGTCTACGCCGATCTAGTGAAATAGAAATTCTAGGTAAAATCTAGAACACCTACATCTTGCCTTTTTTTCTTTTGGTAATCTTGTGGTCCAATTTGAGGGTTAGCATTTTCAAGGTTTTATCTAGCATTATT
This sequence comes from Cryptomeria japonica, assembly GCF_030272615.1. Lineage (NCBI taxonomy): Eukaryota > Viridiplantae > Streptophyta > Pinopsida > Cupressales > Cupressaceae > Cryptomeria > Cryptomeria japonica. The sequence continues at coordinate 592,094,848 of NC_081408.1, read as the reverse complement.
TTGAATTATTAACAATAATAGTGATGGGGAAAATGGGAAGCAATAGTTCAACAAAAAGCCAAGTGAAAAACAAAATGTACCTAACCGAACTGGTAAAAACACCAGGTTTCACTGATGAATACCATGATATTTATGACCCTGCTATCCATGGTGAAAAGCGTATCATAGATATCAGATATGCATTGTCTACTAAGGCGATAGATCCATGCAGGACAAAATTTATTGTTTTCAACCCAATGTTACAACAAAGAACATATAAAATTGCATCATGGGATGTTTGATAGGGAAGCATGGTGTTACCTAAAGTATTCCCTTGCCCTGATTTTGTCATTGTCTATGCTGAAAATTATGATGAAGATAAAAAAGTAATTGTCAATAAAAATACAAAACAGGAAATTTTATCCATAAACGAGGAAGAATTTTCTCATTTGTTGACCCTAAGATTTGAAGCCCAGAACTCAAATGTCCAAATTGACCTTGAAAAGCTGGCAGGGAATTATGAGAGTCTCAATCCAAGTCACAAAGATTCATTTATCAAAGCTCTAATAAAGAGTGGTACTGGTATTGTGTTGGATCATAATCATAAGCCTCCTTATGATTCTAAGATTTTTGTTCCATGGGTTGGGGATACTATTTCCTTGCTATTATTTTGCCTGGGATTGGAAAATGATAGGGAAGTGGGTGCAAGCCTTCTTGAAATTATTAATAATATCCATTGTGTAGGTCAGCCAGTAAGATACAATTTTATTGAGCACATTGTAAAATCCATGCAAAAACAATTACTAATGATCAAAAAAGGTTCCTGTAAGACATTTAGGTTCTCATCCTACTTGTGCTATCTCCTTCTATCCAAGTATTGTGCAATATTTGAGACCAACAAGCTTCACATTGTGAGCTATAAGATTGATGAGAAGACTGGGAAGAGAATAGAGTGTCCAATATATGATTGGACACCAAAGATAAGGATGCAAGATAACAGAAAGAACTACAACCATTTTGTAGACTTCTTTTTGGCACCAATGTATAATGAAATTACAAGCACTCCAATGCTTAGGTTGCCTGTGTCTTGTAGAGATTGCATTCAACTCGGAAGTCAAATAGAATTGGTTGACTGGTTCTTCATGGAAGAATTCACTGTGTTAAGGTTTTATGGATCGGCAGTAAAACCATATAGACTTCCAATACATGTGACAAAGAGGGTATTTGCAATAGAGTATGTACGACAATTAGAGAGCATAGATAGGCACTTCCATGGTCAACAAAAGAAGAGCATATTTCCTTCCTTGCCTTTCTCATGTGGAGGGTTCACATTTGAAAGAAAAGCATTTGATGTGGTACATGATTTTTTGACAGTTTTTAACTTTCGTGATGAGGGTCTCTAGCAGTATGATCCAATCGGTGTAGTTCAAGAAAGGCTTAAGAAAAATGGCAACTCTTCAGCATTATGTCAACATGAAAGTAAACCATTGCTAGAAAAGCTTAGAAACATGGACTCCTGGGATGAGTTAAAAAAGAGATGAATAAAAATGCAGCTGACAATAACTTTTCAATAGAAGAAATTTCATCACAAATTATGGCCTTACACACACAGAGGACAACAGAAGAGGGCCAGGGCATCCAAAATAGGAGGTCCTACAATTTCTACCTAAAATCTTCTAATCCATCTAAGAAAACTATTCCCAAATCAATTCTACACGAATGTAAAGAGAATTATTGGACTCAAACCAAAATAAATGATTTTTGGACTATGAGGAGGAATCTCGGTGAACCAAAGACAAGTGCAGAATTTGAGACCATCGATGAGGATGGAGAGTTTAAAAAATTGTGGAATATGGAGCATCCCACAACAGCACATGACAAGAGTGAATATGATGATCAGTATGAGGTTGAGACCACTCAAACAACTACTACAGTCCCTAAAATATTAGGTGCAATCCATGAGGCAATGAAAGACAAATATAGCAAAGGAGCAAGCATTGTGGAAAAAATGGGATTTGAAGGTGGTGGTCTAGGTCCCAAAGGAGAGGACATTTGGTATCCACTTCAGGTACAACTTTCATCAGGGTCAAAATCAAAAGGTCCTTATAAACCAGTCATTGGACTTGATTCTTCAGATGCATCACCGATAGGTAATACTCATTACCCTCAAAGACCACCTACATTTGTTTTAGGTTCAAATCCACAACCACCACCACATCATGGTATTCCCATTGGTGGTGAATCAAGTGCCACTACCACTGGTGGGGAATCTAGGGATAGTATTCCTATTATTGTTTAGTCAAGTGCCGCTGTGATTGGTGGGGTTGGCATGGGTACTACTACTGATACTAGTTGTCTTGGTGTTGGACAAGGGAAACAACAAAAAATCTCTCGCAAGAGGCCACTAGTGGTAGATACTCAATCTCATACTATTGAGAATCCTATATCAAGTGCCACTGATACTACAAATCAATCATTTGCAGCTTCAGATCACACACCTCAAAAGATTATGAAAACTACACATGAAAGTGTCAGTGGGAGTGGGATAGGATCAAGAACTATTGTTGGTAATCCTAGTCAAGCATTAGTTAAAACCATAGGAATAAGTGGAACTGGAGCCTATGGTATTCCTATGTCACCTTTCAAACATTCAATTGCTTAAACAAGCCCAGATTTTCAATTTCGTGATTACTATGAAAAATATGAACACACAACAAAAGAAAATAAAGAAAAAAAGAAAGTATTTCATAGGGTTTCCCTGACTGAAGTTGAAAATGAACAGCCTGCAAGGAACAGGGTATTTTCAACATATGACCCACAAAAAGATATGATGGAGTTCATGGTTGTTATGCCCCCGGCCCCAACTAAAGATAAAAATCCACCACACAGTCAGATAGATCCCTTTGAATTTCAAGTTAGCACCCTCCAAATGGATTTTTCCAAAGTACATAATGCGGATAAAATTAGTGTGTCAAAAAGGACTAATGAAGTGGACTACACTTCACTGCTAAAGGTGGATACAGAAAAAAATAAACCGGAGAAACAAATAGAAAAGTTAGAAGCAAACCTGGAAAACAAAAAATCGAGGAAAGCAACAGATAGCAAGTGCAATGATTTACAGAAAAGGATAAAAAATTTGAGCTCTATAGTAGAAATTGCAGAGCAGGAGAAGATGGATGCAGAATTGAAGGACCTGAGAGAAAAACTGGCTAAAAGCAGTAAAAAATATGATGAGGAAAGAGCCAATTTTCAAAAATTATACAAAAATTATGAGTCTGTTGCTACCAAAATGAGAAAATTACAAGACCTATTGGATCATGGGAAGGAAAAAGAAAAATATTTGCAAGAGGAAGTAGAGGAAGAAAGAAAAAAATGAGCATAGATGAAAGAAGACCTGCACAATGCAAATGATAAAATAAAAACTTTGGAGGATAGATTGAAAGATAGTATGAAAAATACAACGAAGTATATACAAGAAAACATTTGGTGGCAAATAATGTAGAGGAGTGACAAGTTGTGTGAATGGTTTCAATTGATTGAAAGTCTGAGACTAATTTATATGAAAATCAAAGCGCACTATGAGAAGAGCACGCATGTTTATTCAAAAGAGGATATGGCAAAAAAAATTCTGAAAGTAGTCTACAGTTCCAGTGATAGCTACTTGGCATCCAAGGGAATTAAGAGCTGCATTGATGCCACAATTAAGACATCGTCTATCATTCAAAAATGTCAGAAGCTAAGGGAAACATCAGAAGTTATGGAAAATTGTGGAAAAAAGATCTTGAAGCTGCAAGAAAAGAAAAATAATTTGATTAAACTTGGTTTGCCTAAGACCATTGACCCATCAAATAAATTCATTGGAGAAGAAGCTTACAAAAAATGCATGGAGATAAAAATGAAGTCTGATTTAGAATTGCTTCCAAAGGACACAACTCCCCAAAGCTTTCTGGAATTCATCCAACCATTTATAACTCTAAATTTGGTATTGGATGAAACAGTGATGTCAAGTAAATCTTATAAATATGGAATGTTGATGAAGTTGGAGTTGACTTTCCATAGTTTACAGAATACTGACCTTCCATCAGATGAAGAGTGGAGCACCCTACAAAAACTGGCACAGACATCTTAAGAATCATAGTATGTATTGCATAATTTTCTTCTTTTACTATTAATTTCAAGGTTTTATGTTTTTTCTATTTGCTATTTTGCTAATCCAGTGGCCAGCCTATGAATCTATGATGCACTCACTATTGCTATTTTTCTAATCCAGCCTATGAATCTATTTTATGAATAGGAAAAAACCAGCACTCGCTATTGCTATTTTGCTAATCCAGCCTATGAATCTATGATGCATATTGCAAAACTTCAGCCAGTAAATTTGTATTCTCAAATTCTCCCTTGCTTTAACATTTATGCATTTCTCTATTTATGATTAGTAGGTTTTAGGCACTTCTATTGTCTATGTTTAATTTGTCATGGCGTGAATTAATATTTAATTTTGAACTCTTTTTTTTTAACAGGAGACATCAAACATGTAGCAGCTGTTAAATTGTTAATATGGCCTGTGATGGCCATATAAATCTGTGTTGAGTTTGTGATTTTGATGTTCAGTCTTCACATGTTGCAAACTTGCAATTCAACCGGAAGTTGTTGTTGCTCCCTTGTTTCTATAAAAGGGAATTTGAGGTCATTTGCAAAGGGTTTTGAAACTTTGTATTCACTTTTGCAATTTGCATGGAGAATCACACAGATTGGTGTATTACTATTGAATGAATTGTATCATATGGATATATTTTGAAAGAATTAATGAAAATCTAAGTTCTTGACATGTGTATTACTATTGGATGAATTGTATCATATGGTTCTGAAATGCGTCACACAGATTTGAGACACAAACATGTATAAATAAACAATAAACATCTTTGTATCAATAAACACATTATGGTTTTTTTTATTATGCTATTTTAAATCTGGAAATAGAAAGTTGAAGAATACAATTATAAATCAATATTAAATTCTAATTGCAAAAACTAATATGCTTTTGTAATATGAATGATGAGATACAGTAATAAGATTAATAAATACCAATCTCTTACAGTTGCCATTCATCCTCATCAAATTTAGAGCTTTCTTGATTCTTGTCTGTGGTTTGAGTTTCTTCACTCTTAGTCTGCATACCTTCGCCAAGCTGCATCTCGATGCTACCAGTAGGTCCATTACATGGGAAATAGTCCCACTGGCACTTTGGTTTGAAGTGTTTCCCAAACCTCTTCTTTCACATTTGGACCTCCAGATTTGCAGTGCCCTATCGTAAGGAAAAGTGTGGACATCATACCTAGATGTATAGAGCCTCAAGGAATTTTCTAAATTTTTGTTTAGTTTGTTTCTTAGCTTTGATTTTAGGAACCCCAAAGCACTAAAAACTCTCTTATCTTCCACCAAACCCAATATCATGGTAAGACATAAATCAACAAGCTTCACATATTCTGGCATTGAATCACGCAACGTTCGTTTCTCAACTATAGCTTTCCAAAGCCTTGTTATTGATCCCTCTTCACGAGGATTCTCCATTTTGGCATACTGTTCTCTCATAGTGTATGCAAAATGAGATGATTTCTCTCAAAGATGAGTTTCGTCTAATATTCCATTTATAGTTACTCCATTCAATTCTCTGGATGTGCAAAATTGTTTTATCAAAATCAGTAGCTTACTTCGAAAATCAACTACACTGTTGAGGTTCCAATAATGAGGAAACACAATAGACATGGCTTCAAGAAGGTTGTCGGGAGGGACTCTGCTTCTAATTTGTGAGGAAAGATCATATGCAATTTTCTTCATAGAAGTAGTTACAGTCTCAACAATATTGTCGAAATCTTCCCTTGTAACTCTTGCTAGTTGCTTCCTGGGGCGCTTTCCTGGTTCCTCGAAGTCGACCATGGCATAGAAGTGCATTGGTATCTCAACTCCCTATACATTGGCACATACCTCCCAGTCTGCACCGATTTGTAAAAAGTTATCAGGATTGTTCAAATCTGTGAGTGTCTGCCACTTAACAAATTTTTCATGAGATAGTGTTGGTTGATTCTGATAGAGATTGTCAAGGGTCATGCATGTCATCTTACGCAGTGTAGCATATTCTGCAATATACAGAGCTCTTTTTTGGGTAGCCTTCATAATATTCCTCATTTCCTCTAGCATGAGCAGAATAGCTGCTAAAGTTAAGAGTGTCTAAATTACTTAACCTGCGAAGAAGTTCAGGAAATTTCGGTTGATTTGATTCGTCGTGAGTTGTGTGAAATAGTCCAATCAAGGATGGATATTCTGAAAACACTCGATCCACTAGACCATCCAAAGAAATCCATCTAGTATCATTATCCTTGAGAAGCTTGTTCCCATTAGTTATTCCATCAGCAAAGTGTTGAAATTCCATAAATCGCTTGGGACTTCGACAAAAGTGCAAGTAGAGCTCTCTAATTAAAATTTCAATTTTTTTAACCAAAGCAAACTTGCTCACAATTCCAAAAGCTAGATTCATTATGTGAGCCATGCAGTGAATTGTAGTAATGTACGGTGCAAATGAAGTTTCAATCTTTGTACAAAGACCGTTCCTATGACCTTGCATTACTGAAGCTCCATTTGCTCCAACACAAACCAATTTTTTGGGTACCGTCATGTCATCCATACCTCCATATTCAATCAAACTTCTCTTTACTAGTTGAAATAAATTTTTCGCTGTCGCACTCTCTTTCATTTTAGAAACAGATAGTAGTTGAGGTTGGTGGGTATGATTCTCTATAGTATAAACATGCATGCATACCCATGAAGTATTGTCTACTGTCGTAACTTCATCTAAATAAAATGCAATAAATTTTGACTCTCTTATTTTTTCGTTTACATCTTCTTTTTCAACCTCAGCAAGACAACTTGCCCATTCCCATCCACTGTTTGCTGACCAATATCTATTAGGATAGTTAGGAACTTTCAAAAAGTCTTATAAACCACTAATTGATGGGAAATCTGTCATAGCACACCCTCTGCTCAAAATATAAAAAACAACGCTTAACTGAACAGCTTTGCCCAGTTGTTCTATTTGCATTGCTTTTCCAAAAATAGCTTCAATAGAACCTTTAACTTCAGCAGGTTTCATTTGTATTTTCTCATGAAAATAATACTCTTCGGCATTCCTCACATGCTTACATTCCTCCTTTGTTTTCCATCTTATCACTGATTTTTCAACCCCGTCTATCATTTGTTTTTCATAAACTTTACCCATATGCTTTTCTATGGTGTCAAATTTTAGCTGCAACCTAATTTCCTTGTTATGTTTCCAAGTGCAAATCTTACACCTGCATTCTATTGGAGGCTCACCTTCAATTGGATTCTCCACTGGTTCAATGAATGGATACTTTGATGCCCAATTAATTTAAAAATTCCTCACTGACATATCCCACTCCCGATCCTTTTTTGATTGCGGTTCACCCTTTTTTGATATGGCTTTTCTTTTTCCCTTCCGTGCATTATCATCAATGGCATTATCACCCAATTTAATTATATCATTCCAGCTAACTTGGGTATCTACCAGATAATCTTCTTCAAGATCATCCTAATCTGAGATATCAGGTTCGTCGTCATCTTCAACATGCAGTGTAGGTGGTGAATTTGGTACTTGTACTTGTGCTAATGTACCTTCCTGATTTTCACCACAATCTTTTCCAATGCCAAAGTACAAAGACAAAGTTCTGCTTTTTGTTGGTCTCTCCTGGCCTTCCCCACATTCAGGTTTCCTACCCCTCTTCCTGTTCGACATCTCCAACAAAATAAAGGTTGGCAAAAAATATCAATTTGTTGAAGAAGCAATAATAGACTATAATATATAATATACCACTTCAAAAATATGATCTCTCACCTTTAGGTCACTAGCAGTCGCCAATGCAGTCAATAATAATGATTTTCCTTGGTCTGAAACTTCACTATTGATCAGAATTCAGAGGCTAGAACCCACCAGATTGTGTTGAGATAGATCTGATCTTTGCATCTATTTATACCAATCCTTATATGGTGAATTCTGCAGGAATTTTATATGGTATACAAATATTTGGCGAATCCCGCGTAACTATAACACGTCTTATGTAATTTTTGAGGCGATTATAGGTCGTCCAAATACGACATGTAATTTTCAAAGCAATTATAGGTCATCCAAAAAATTGGTGAATACAATATAGTTGGCGAAAGTTGGGGTGAATGGAGACACGTGTCGGCAAGATGTCGGGCAAATTGGGTCCCCCTAGCTAACAAATCTTCACATGCCTATAGGAAAATTAAGATCATCTATTAAGGCAACCTCGGAGAGTGTAGGCAAAAAAATTAAATTTACCATGTGTCCACCATATATTGTATTGGTGAAATCATCACATAGAAACATTTAATTGCATAAAACATATGGCGATCGGGCCATGACTTTGACAGAAATTGATAATATTCTGGCGACATGGCCACCCCCTATAAGTACAAAATATTCACCATTTCCCATATCGCCAACGTGAAAAATTCACCATTGGTGAATATTCGCCACTAAAGTAATCTCTGCTCCAGTCATGTGGTGTGAGTAGCCACTATCTATAATCCATTCATCACAATTCTTCATATGAGATACCAGTGCCCATTCATCTGTCAGTTCCTCCTTCATGGCTACAAACACAATTTCCTCATTGTCATCTTCATCTTTAGACTCTTCATCGGTCACACCTTCATCTACTGCAACATAACAATGTTTCTTTCCTTTTCCTTTGAATTTCCTAAACTTCTCTTTCTTATCAGTGTTAGGGTAGTTAGTAGCAATATGACCAATTTTACTACAAGAGAAACACTTCAAAGGTAAAATTCATTTATACTTACCGGTGCCTCTTGGAAATCTTTTTGCTAACAATGCCTCAAGTTCCATCACTTGATCTTCATTGTCTTCATTTCCCCGGTTACTTCCATGACTTGTCCTGCACTCATGATTTTGACATATATCTTTTCCTTTTCTATTAGATGAACCAGTAACAGAAGCTTTAAAGACAGATTCAGTAGATTTTGTCTCACTATTGTCAAAACTATTTAACTCAAAAGATGTAATTTTACCAATCAATGAATCAACAGTTACCTTATCCTTTGAAATAGATCTAAGTTCTTGGATTGCAAATACTCTTATAGCATACTGAGGTTGAAGAGTTCTAAGCATTTTACTTACTATTGCATCATCATCCATTTTACCTCCAGTACTCTTTATGCCACCAACAACTTGTTTGATTCTTTGACCATACTGTGCAATATTTTCTCCTTCAAGCATTCTAATGTCATCGAACTTTCCTCTCAAGCTTTCCTCTTTGGCTCTTTGAACATGCTCATCTCCTCCATAGATTATATCTAACTTTTCCCAAACCTCACCTATAGTTTCCAATCCTTGAACATCAATATATTCTGAATTAGATAAAGTACTAACAATAGCTTCTAAGGCTTTCATTTTATCTTGTTTCTCTTTGAGTTCATCTAGTGTCAAGGGAGTAGTAGTAGGAGCAACATATTTTGTTTCAACTTGCTTCCAATATTGTGCACCAAGACCTTTGATGTAGATCTTCATTATGTCTTTCCAGATCTTGTAGTTATCCTTGTTGAGCTTAGGACCCTCTTTCTTCATCATCTTCATTTCCTCATAATCTTTCCCTCAAGTGGTTAGCCTTTCTGCACACAGAGGACCAATGCTCTAATACCAATTGTTAATCCTATGAGGATCCAGTTAATACTAAGAGGGGGGTGAATCAGTATTAATACCAATTTACAAGATTAAGCCAAAATCAAACTTATATCAGATCTAAAATCATTTATCAAATATCTCAACTTCTTTTATCAGATCTAACAACCTCTTTATCAAATTTACTAACACATTAATCAAATCATTTACCACATCTATCAATTCTTTCACCACTTAAGCAATCATAAAAATTTGATCATTTACCAACTCATTATCCTCATCTATCAGATCAAACACTTTTTCTACCAACTCTTATCAGTATCGATAACCTTTGATAAACCTCTAATAAAACATCATAATCGCTATACTCAGAAATAGTGCATGAAATGTAACATAAACAAGAACATGACAAAAAAAAATTCCACACATGAGCACCATATTTTTTTACATAGAAACCCAAATAGGGAAAAAACCATGATGGGAGTTGGTACCCACAAATATTTGTACTATTTGAAGTACACCTTGTTAGGAGCTTACAATACGCCCTGTTAGGAGCAGACCCTGTTAGGAGTCACCTAGTTAAGGGATTTGCCTAGCAGCCCGGTTAGGAGCTTGATGATCTATTAGGATCAACTTCGTGAGAGGATTTACCACTCTTTTGAGAGCTTCCCTTTTAGGGGACTTAAATGTTTAAGGCCTATTAGGACCTACCTGGTTAAGGGATTTAACCTGCTACATTTTTTAGGGAACAATAGTGAAAAAATGATCTGTTACTTGCACTTCTCAGCTTGCTAGATCAGATCTAGTTATGCTCAACACTCTACAACTCTCAGAAATATCTCACACTACTCTTGGATGACTCGACACATTCTCTTAAGACCACTGACACAATAAACATCAACTATGCCATCTTAAATAGTCATCTCAACTAGCTTGGCACTAAACCCTAATTATATCACGAAATTACAATACAAATTGTAAGAGATCATCTCAGATCAATATACAAATTATTATATCAAATTACAATGCAATATCAACCTTTGGCTGATTGAAACCCATCACGAAAATCTAATCTGTACCAAAGTCAAAACCTCAAAACACTCCACTAAGGGTTTTGTTGTTTCCCCAGAAATTCTTCCTTGAATCGTGCCAAAACAGCAATCAAATCATTCACGCGGGTTGTGCCATGTTACCACCTTCATGTAGACTCATCGTCAATCACCACCATAACAAAAATCATTACTGGTTTGATGATTTCTTCACTAGTCTTAAACCGTACTAAAACCTTAGCAAAACTTCATCAAAAATTTGAAACAAGCCTCCCGGTAGTCATCACAAGTTCCGGTTTTGGTCGGATACTCCTTTCCATGATATGCTCACCTTCCAAACCGCAAATCACCAATCATTGTCAATTGCCCAATTCAACCAAAACATCTTTGCTTTACCGATTAAAGTCCTATTTCATAGACTTTTGTTCTTTGTCGATAAACCCTGTCTTTCGATAAACCAAATCACTTAGATGACAAAAAAAATATCAGGAACATCAATAAACATCATTTGACATCAGTTGTCATCAATGAATACACGAATAACTAATCAAGTCATCTAATCACAAAATCTCAATCTCTTCATACAATTAGTCTTCTATCCTCTATCGGTGCAGTCATTCATCTTCAACTACATCACCTGCATCATCTCATTCTGCATCAGTTATGCCAAATGCCAACATATATGTATTTATGTATACATATATTTCTATATATGTGTACATATATACATACATATATATGTATATATGTACATAGATATGTGCATAGATATATATACATATATGTACATTTGTGTGTGTGTGTGTGTGTGTGTGTGTGTGTGTGTGTGTGTGGGTGGGTGGGTGTGTGTGTGTGTGTGTGTGTGTGTGTGTTTGTGTGTGTGGTCAAATAAGAAATTGGGATCAAAGGTAAACATGATAAAAGCGAATCACAAAGCTTATAAAATCATGAAAATTAACCTAATCTAACCACTAAGACCATAAAAACAAATCATAAATGCAAATACATCAAACCATAACTTTCACAATCCTTTAATGAAGTCTCGCTACTTCTTTCTTCTCCAATGTTGATATGTCGCTCTTAAGTTGCAAAGTGCACAAATATGAAACAACGATAATTTAGACAGAATGATAGTGATAATACTAGAAATTGTGATTGTTCAAATGAGGAATGGGGGCTTAATTTATAGAAATTTAGATTTCATTGAATGACCAAGATTGATGTGATTTTTAGGAAGCTGAACAGACATGGTTGAATGCAACTCAAAGTTGTCATTTAGAAGCAAAGGATAAGATGAGCTAAAATGGAAAAAGTTGGGGAGATCAAGCATATCAAGAAAACAAGATAAAATGGAGGAATTAATAAATAAAACTCATTAATTATATCCACATGAGAAGAGGATAAATGGTGAAATTAATAAATAAAATTTATTAGTCATCTCCACATGAGAAGAGGATAAATGGTGTAATTAATTAAAAAAAATTATTGATTATCTCCACATGAGAAGAGGATAAATGGTGAAATCAATTAAAAAAAATATTGATTATCTCCACATGAGAAGAGGATAAATGGTGAAATTAATTTTAAAAAATTATTAATAATCTCCACCTGTAAGCTAAAATTAGCAAGTAGAAGAAGATATTTATGATAAATTAATAAATATATTCCTCATATATATCGATTAGGAAATCAAATAAAAGGATGAATAAATAAATATTATTTATTTATTTGATAGATAAAAGGATGAATAAATAAATCTTATTCATTTATCTTAGAAGAAGTGTTAGTATAAGGGACTCAAATAATTAAATTATTTGACCCTAGGAAGGACCTAACATCGAGAGGATAAATTGACAAAATTACTTAGTCAGACTAATAAAGAGAGATGGTTGAGGATAGATTGACATGAAATAATGACGCAATATCGATGAATGATAAAGATCAAATGCACAACATAAAGGAAATGTTAGTAAAAAGGGGTTGCCAAAGGTGATGACCAATTTTTAGTGTCTACTCATATATACATATGTATGTACATATACATACATAAATACGTATATATGTATACACACGTTTATATATATATACACCAAGCATGATTTGTGCAATTCACTCACCTCCCAAAGCAAGGGAAATGTAATGAAACAATTGCATACGTCACCCACTTCTCAGCCCATTTTAAAACCACTTTAGTGTTTGTCTAATACACTATATTGGTACTCAATTTCAATTATTTAGCACATAAATTGACTAAATTGTAAGGATAGATAGTCCCTATCTTAACACAGCCCAAAATGTCTAGACTAGTTCTTTCTTCATCCATTCTTACCCCTTGGCAAAAATTTCCCACTCCTCTAAATTTTTGCTTACTTTCTTGACTTCCCAAGATGATCCTTTCAAAATAATTGATCAAGTTACCTACCATCTTGGGTGAAATATAATTTTAGATGAGCACCTACAATAGTGTATTTGAGAAGAACCCCAAGAATAATAGTTATAATAAATAAATCAAAATGATTCCTTTGATCTATTCTCCTTGGTTAGTCAAACTTCTTTTGGTCTAAGTCCTCCTTTGTTGGTCATTGGTTGTGATTCCTTTCCTTTGTGTTTCTTTTATTTATTATCTATTCTCCACTTCTATGTTTTTCCATAGGGCTCATCCTTTAGTATTATAAGGTCATCATTTTTTCAATTTTTCATATTTACATTAAATGAAATTTAAATTGATTCTTTTCCCTATACTTTGTCTTAATATTTATTTGTTTCTTAAAAATTTATTATATTTTCTTACACTTTCTCTTTTCTATCAAGTTTTCTATTTTTAACTTTTCTATTATTGTTCTTGTTGTTCTATTGTTGTTATTATATTAGTAATTATTAGTGTGTTCCTTTTAATAATTTCATCTAATAATTCCTTGATATCTTCTTCCCAACTATTCAATTGCTTATTATTTATCATTTATTTGAAAACTAGCATTATCTTATTTATTTTTCCTACTCTTTTTTTTAGTTCTTATCAAAAAATTTATCATTTTTGTCCTTTTTAACATTTCAACATTTGATGTCTTTATCAAATCTCAACCTTCTTCATTGACTTTTTCCCCTTCTTTGATTTTTTCTCTTTTATAAAAATATTGGTTTCTAATTCTCCACATTTTTTACTCTACTTCATTTTCAGAGTTGATCATGAAGTGTAATCTAAACCATTGACTTCATTTTATAGGATAAAATAAAAAACTCTTTGCACAATAGAAGTGTAATTGCAAGATTCCCTTACACTTGTATGAATGAGAAATCATGATAGAAGTTTGACCCTTCGCTTCATGACAGGGTAATGAACAATCCTTTTTAAGTGGCTGCAGTATGAATAATTCACTTTGAGATACGAGTTCAAAGAGAGTTGCAAGTTGCAGGATATTGCCGTCGTGAAATTTTCGTTGGACGGGTAAGCATGGGGGTCAAATTTAGGGAAAGAACGACGACTCTGTTTATTGCAAGATTCCCTTACACTTGTATGAAAGAGAAATGATAGAAGTTTGACCCTTCGCTTCATGACAGGGTAATGAACAATCCTTTTTAAGTAGCTGAGAAGAGCATCGATAATTCGACAGAGCTCGCCTCCATGCATGACTCATGGAGAGTAAAAGAGGTCAATCAGGACGGTTGAGCATATGCAAGTCTTCTCACGTAATATCGAAATCCAACTCTCTTGTACAGCAGATCAATCCAGTTATACGAATTGTTCATATTTGTCCACCAACAATTGTGAATACTGATCCAGCCAACTTCCGCGCCATTGTCCAAGAGCTCACTGGAATGCATTCTAGTTGCTCCTCCAAAAAATGCGCTCAAAAGAAACTCAACACTGCGTTTAGTCCTACGATCCCTAATTTCTCGAAGAAAATGCTGAGAGCTGATAATCATTCTGATGACGAGGAGAAGAATTTGTTGTCAAGAGGATTATCTTGCAGCGAGGAGCAATCGAAGTCTCCTCTACCAGAAGTCAAGATGGAGAATGACCGAACGAATTCATCAGATAGTTTTTGTGGATTTGGAGAGATGGATATATTCACTTCTCTTCTGGGTTCCATCACAATGCTACCTGAATTCCCTACAATTACTCCTGCAACCGATCAGACTGATCACCTCATGGGAAGTTTTATGCCCTCATAGGAGGCTTCTGGATCCGCCTTTTTTTTAAAGAATTGCACTTATTCACTACTTTGTCAATACATTTCTTTATCAGGAAGATACTGCAACTCGCAACATGTTTTCTGGGTATCTTCTGCCAAGATATTTTGTTAGTCAATTGTTCACATTTCAAAGTGAATTTTATTTGTTTGTAAGATATCAGTGCTCTTTCGTTCAGCGATTGACCCGTATTTTTTGTAACCTGTTTGTGTAATAATCACATCTTTTGTGATCACGCTTCCAAATGATGTAATTTAATAGACTGGTTTTGCTGAAGAAGCTTTGATGGAAATTTTGTAATTCCTGTGTAAATGTGTGAATATCCAACATGGGAACCACAAATCCCTGTATAGAGTCCAAAATAGTTGTTTATGTCATTCTTTGTTGTTATGCACTATTTTTTCTCAACACCGCTGAAAGTATTGATATTTACATCCCAATCCCAACCCATTATAGATTAAAAGCCTCTATTGGAACAATTCAGCAATGTTTGGTTATACCAAATGCAATGCAGACATGCTTGGCGTGGAAGAACTTAAATGATGGTAGTTGTGCATGGTGGGCCGGATCAAGTTTAACAGGCCAGCAGCTTACTCTCAAAGGCCTTGCATTCTACAAGTCCAGTAGCAATCTAAAATATGTGGAAACTAATCGTCAAGTGCAAACACAGAGATCCATTTTACAAAAAATCATAAAACTCACTAAGATAACTAAGGTTATCAAGTACAAAAGACTGATTTTGTGAAACTTTTAAGCAAAGAAAAATATAGTCAGCTGTTGACATAGATCTAATTGGAACTCTTCGCTATTGTTGATTTTAAACTTCTCTAGTTATTTCAGAGATTTAATTGGAACTCTCCGCTACAGCAGATTAAATTTTGTACTCATTGCAGCCATGTTAAAAAGTTGCTTAGAAAAGAAATCTCATTTGTAAAGCACAGTTTTGCAAATTGCAGTTCTGATCATTTTAACTGAAGAGTAGACATCATCAGACCTACCTAACAGATTGAAAATAACCATGTCTTATTTGTAAAGCACGTTTTTGCAATTTACAATATTGTTTTGCAATTTGAAATATTCATTTGCAAGTTGGTACGATTGAAGTTGTTCGTAGCTGGAATTGGACTGTTTTTTGGGCTTTGTTTTTTCCAACTTTCCATTATTTTTATTTTATCAGGCATTCAAAGCTCAGAACACGAGAACGGGAATCCTCTATGGAGATGAAGTTTTTATCTTTATGCTTATCCATTGAACACTAAGAAAAGTGTTATATCTATATCAAGGATGTTCGATTAGGAGATTAAATCTACCCTTGGAATGAGTACAAGTGATAATAAATGTATTATTTTTAAATTATGCGAGTTTAATGGTCAAGATAAAGATAAAATTTGATTAATAAAAGTATAATTAATATTCATTATTTTTAAGGGATGATTTGTAAAATTATTAATATTTGATTGTTAGAGAGTATGATATTTAAGTAGAGTGTATTAAAAAGTTGTATAATAGATTTATTTGAAATTAGAGAATACAAATGTTTAATTGTAAATATGTGTTTATAATAGACAGATCAGATTTCCACAATCCATGATATCTCAATCCGCTGTTTCCAGATTCAACTGTGTGTAAATTTTTGCATCAACATTTCGGATCACAATCTGTGATCCATCATCATGATGAAAAAAGCTAGAGAGTGATCATGCTCTCTAGCTTTTTTCATCATGATGATGGATCATGGAGTGTGATCCGAAACGTTGATGCAAAAATTTACACACAATCGAATCCAGAAACAGCTGATTGAAATATTTGTGTATTTTAAAAAACTAATATGCAATAACATGATTTACATTTTGTCAAGTCAAATGATAAGAATTGTTTATTACAAACTTATGTAATTTTAAAACAATGTGTTTAAAGCATATAATTACAATACACACATTTTTAAATTGCAAAGTTGCATAACAATTAAATTCATGATTCTTTTTGAAGTGTTGCTTTTTTTTTTTTTCAATAAAAGTGGATTATTCCACTAAACTTTTTTATTAATATTTTTTATTTTTTACACAGGATTCAAAGAGCATATCGGAGGAAAGAACCCTAGGAAGAAAACCTCCGGTCACAGCTCGTAAAATAAACCTATAGTATCTAACGGATCAGTTTATGCACCCCGCCCAAAACCACATACAAAATGCGGTCACAACACATATAATATCAGTTTTGCATAGAGCCCATATGACAATTTTTCAAAAAAAACCCATCAGATAATTTTCAAATGTAGACTCCACAGCTGCTACCAATGGAAGAAGACAAAATTTTCCAAAGCCCTGTGCCAAATCCCATGAGCCAAAAACCTTCATGCCAAAAAAGAAAGTATCAAACAACCTTTGGAAAAACACTATTGTATCAAATACCATGAGCTCGAACTCTCCTCTAGACAATGAACATGAATACCTGAAATGAAAGGGGAAAGCGAGAATAATTATCATCATAAAATTTTACATCAACATTACTCAAGAAAATCATATAACTATTGCTGCAAACCTTCCGATACCCTAGAAGGAATTTCCTCAAAACCCACCTCTCACTGATTAGCATTGCTATCAATGGCTAAATTTTCCAAATAATCCACAATCTTATTAACTTCTCTATGACAATGGGATACCAAGAAAGATTCAAACAATTCTAATTTTTGTAAAATGGGATCAAGTATATACTGCAAATTCCAACAATTCGATTTATTTTTCATAACACATTGAATAATCACCATAGAATCACCTTCAATTATTAAGTCCTTAATTCCCAAAGAGATTGTCATATCCAATCCAAAAGACAAAGCATGAAATTCCACATAATTGTTAGTTTTAAAACCAATAGCATGACACTTAGCCCAAATAAAATTTGCTTTGTGATAATAAATTACCATGCCTACCCCAGCTGGCCCAAGGTTACCATAAGAGGCCCCATCAAAATTCAGTTTAAAGTGCTCCTACGGAGGAGGTTTCCATCTAGTAGAGCATCTCTTACCTATTGCATCATTTATTTTTTAAATTGAACCATGAGAGGGTAAAACTGACAGCATCTTCCAAACTCTAGTAACTCTACTGTCCCAGTGTGAAAAAGAAGTAAGATTTTCCAAATTCTTATAAATAAACGATAAAACAACCTCAGAGATTGAAGACTCAATTTTTAATAGAACCTCAGACATAGGAGACCTTATTTTTTTAAATATCCTGTTGTTTCTCTCTAGCCAAACATTCCAAATCACAATAGATGGAGATATGATCCAAAGGCATGCATTAAAAGATGAGGCAAACATAAAGGGCCAAGATCTAAAATGGGAAATGAGATCCTTACCAATAACAAAGGATATATTTAACTTCTCAAACAACGACTGCCAACATTCATAAGCATAATCACAATGTAGGAACAGGAGTGAAGAAGATTCCAAATTTTTGTTACAAAGGACACAAGGGAAAATAGCAGTAATACCAAGCCTGTCTAGTCTCATACATGTAAGGACTCTGTCCTGAACTGCCAACCAAGCAAAGGCTCCATCTTTAGGAAGACAAACCGAATGCCAAAACAACTTATAAGGCCAAGATGATAAATCTTTAGCAAACATAAGAGAGTTGTAACTATCTTTAACAGTGTACTTACCAGAAATATTCTTTGTCCAAATAAGTTCATCCTCAGAATCATAAAGAAATACAATTCTATCCCCCAAAATCTTCTCAAAATCTAATTTCATGCTTTGATCAACATCTAAGAAATCAATCGACTTCCATCTAGCTAGCTTAAGGGGTCCACTAGTCACAATTTCAAAATAATCTGCTACAAAAACACCCCAAAGGGAGGAAAGAACAGTGATCAGAGGAGACCAATCCCTAATATTCACCAAAGGTGTGTGTCCATTCCATACTTCATCCCAGAATTTGACCTTTCTACCATTATGAACAATCCATGAGAGATGAGGCAAAATAACTGATCTACATTTACAAAGGAAATTCCAAATAGCAAAACCTGAAGGAAAATTTGAGAATTTAAAAATGTACTCTCTCGGTCCATTATTTAAATATTTGGCAAACATAATCTGTGCCCATAAGGAGCTAGGCTTGTCATATAATTTCCAAACCAACTTGCTAAGTATTATTTATATTAATGGATCCAATGGTGTTGGTGGAAAAGCTCATGTAGACTATGACTCAAGGCCTACAATATATTTAAACCACATAATCTAGTATAGGACACTACCCACTAGCTCTCACTAAGGGGGCATGGTGCCCTAGTTTTAATTTTTAATTTTTTTTTTTTAAATTTCATTAAAAAAAATATTGTAGAGAATTAAAAAATTATCTTGTTATAGTATAAGGTCTCATAGATGGTCATACGGCTCAAGGGAAGAAAAAAATCCCCTAGATGTTCAAAATGGAAAAGCTTTATATGAAAATGGGAATTTATGGGCCTTTTATTTATGATGGTAAGTTTCTTTTGGCCTAAAAATGAGCAACCTACTAAATCTAGTGAAAAAATACATATCTTGAAATTGTTGCAAATATATCATCTAATAAAAGAGTCATATGACTTTCTTGAATAATTTTAACTTTATAGTAAGCTCAATATGTCTCTGAAATGCTCCAATGGACTTACAACTAGAAAACTTAAAAATAAACACCTCATAAAAGCTAAAACAATTCACACCTATTTATTGACTTTAAGGATGCAAGGGAAGAGCATGCTCATTGCTTCAAGAAAAAAAATAGCTCTCCACTCCTAGATTTCTTTAAAATTACTAACTCATAACTCACCACAACTCTAACACAATGTAAGATTTGGTTGCAGAGCCACCTAGGATATAAATGACTAAAAGAAGTAAGAATAGAAATCTGAAATTGAAAGTAAATATAACTATATTATAGAAAGCTAAAATTGAAAGTAAATTTTATAATATTCAACAAGAAATACAAAGATAAATAAAATAAAATATTACAAATAAACTATAGGTGAATGTATATAGGATATACCACCTAAGAGACTAAAACTACAACGAACATTGAATTGTATGTAAAAAAACCCTATGTAAATTTAACGTAGTGTAACAAAGACCTAAGTAGGGAACTAGCTAGAAAATGAACAGCTTAGTTCACACTAACATGAGGCTTCTCCATCAAATCTATTTTTAACTTATGACAAAGATTAAAAAAATGGTTCTAAATAGGCTTGGTGTCTACATTCAAGATATTCTAATCACATGTGAGGGAAAACTGAGATTTTCTACAATGAATGAACATTTCAAATTCAAGGTCAAGCTTGATGATGAAAAATTATTAAAGGTTGCTATAAAAGGAGCTATGAAAGTTCCTACTAAGAATGTGTAAGAAAATTTAGAGATATTAATTACACTCCACACTTAAATTATAATTTATTGAGTGTTGGATAACTATATGAAAGTAATTACAAAGTTGGGTTTGACAACAAGTAAGGTACAATGTATGATAAAAGCCAATAAAATAGGATAATTGCACTTATAAGTTAAAGAATAAGATGTTCCCATTCAAGTGAGGAGAACATAGTGTAATTCTTTCTAATGTGACATATGAAGATAAAGATAGTTGAACCTTATTAAGTATAGACACTTGAATTTTCATAGTTTGAAAATACTAATGTCAAAAGGGTTAGTTTATAGTTTATCTAAGGCTAAATAACATAAGAAGGTCTTTGGGTTTTGTCCCTGTTTCTTTTATTGTTTGGTTGTTGGTTCTGGACTTTCTTGTTGTTGTTTTGATTTTTCTATACTTGGACTTGGGTTTCAAGTCCCTGTAAAACTCATTTTATCTTAATCAAAAACATAAGGAGGTCTTTGAAGGATGTGCTAAAGGTAAACATGTAACAAAGAAAAAATAAAAAGGTGATGCATGGAGGGACCATTATCCACTTCAACTAATTAACTCTAGTATTTTTGATCTTATGTAAATAAAAAACTAGGTAATTCATCATATTTATTTACTTTTACTGATTATTATTTACAAAATTATTGGATTTTTTTGGCACCAAATATTAATCCTTTGATACATTCAACATGTTTTTTTATTAAGATAAGTGGGGAAGGGCCTTAACCCATACAATTCAAGACTTACAATATTTAATCAAAAAATATGCTTGGAGAGAAATCCCCCATAACCGAAGAGTTTTAACCAAATAACCACAACAAAATATAAACATGACAATCTAGAGAGCAAGAGTTGGCCAAAAAATACCAACAGAGTTCTATAACTAAGAACAACTTAAGAAGCTACAAGGGCACTAAACAACATATCCCCAACCATCTAAAATATCTTTTAAATCTTCCTCCCATGGGAGCAGGTTGTTGTTCTTTTGTGTCTTAGACCTTCCAGCTACCTTTATAGCATAGCCCTTTCATTTCTTCTTCTTCTTGATCCTCTTAGAAATAGTCACAACCTACATAAGGAATCAATTGATCTTTATCAACCCTTGTATATGACCATCCAACTTCCTTATCCAATACATGTTTCTTTCACATCTCAAACAATTTTGAGGTGTCTCTAGGTTCTCAGCTCTCGCACTAAGATCTTCCATCTACATAATGATCTCTGCCAATTATATAATTCATCAAGTTCCCCTTCAGCATCCAAATATTCCCCTTCCCCATAATCCTTAAGGTTGTCCAGTCCTTCCAAAGCCTCATTCAATTGCCTTTCCATCAAGGGCGAATGAGACAAAGAGTCTTCTAGAACCAAATCAATTAAGTCCTCTTGAGTTTTCTTGCTACTTTTAGAGCTAGTCTAATTAAAGGTGGATTTCTCATATTTCTCTTCATTCTCCTCTTAAGGGCAGATATTCTCAATGGCCTCGGCAAGCTGCAAATAACCTGGCCAATCTAGCTAGCCTACACTCTCATGAGAAGTTGGTAATGTTGTCTTTGGTAGGCTCACTATCAGACAAGTCGATGGGAGCCGGGAGAGAAATAGCAGGGCTATCTTTAGAAGACATGCAAACCATTTTTCCTTTACCACTCACTAGCTTAGAGTGACCACAACTAGGATTTGTCTGAGTTTTTTTCCCTTTATCTAGGATGATCTTGGTGCCAATATCCACAACCAGAGGGGGAGCATCACAACTCGGGTTTGAAAATTGCTACTTAAGGGAACAAAGAAGAGATTTTCTAAGAGAAATGGCATGCAAGGAAGATAGCATATCATCTTTAAAGGTAACTCCATTTTTTTAATTGCAAGGCAGAGAAGGGTTATGATCAAAGTTGTCAGGGGAATTATGGGGAGAGGTCAAATTCACAACAAGGGTATTGTCCAAGCAAAAATTATAAAGAGTGTGAATCAGGCCTTGATGTAATGAAGGATATATTATAAATATGAGTTTTGGTTACAATTGATGTCAAACTTGTTGGTCCAGAAGAGATCCTTAACCATTCTATAGGTCCAAAGATGGTTTTGAAATGAGATATTAATGTAAGTTGGTGTAGAAGACATGCAGTTGTATGGATCATGTGTATGGATGTTTGTGGCAACAAATTATGTTGTGTTAAGGTATTTTTGAAGCTTTGTTGGTGTTCTATGTATACCGGTATGATGTTTTAGTTATGTCATATTGTTTTGGTGAACATTCTATGATGCAGTTTGGTCATGTATGTGGCAGATATGCATCAAATAGTTATGCAGTTCTAGAACAGTGTTTGTGGATGTACATTCTCATTATATATCAATTTTCATAAGATGGGTGATCTATGGTTGGATTTAATTAAGTTTGAGTTTTGATTGATATATTTACAGTGAAGTGGTGTGGAGTAATGTGTTGGTGTTCTATGTATACTGGTATGATGTTTCAGTTATGTTAGATTGTTCTGGTGAATAGTCTATGTTGCAGTTTGGTCATGTATGTGGCGGATATGCATCAAATAGTTATGTAGTTCTAGAGCAATGTTTGTGGATGTACATTCTCATTATATCTTGATTTTCATAAGGGTGGGTGATCTATGGTTGGATTTAATTTAGCTTGAGTTCTGGTTGATATATTTACAGTGAAGTGGTGTGAATTAATGTGTTGCATTCCTCATCTTACAATTGGTGAAGTGTTGCAGATGGTTGATTCAGGTTCCCTGATGTTTTATGTTGCTTCTTTGGTCGTCTGCAAGTTTTGTTGGTGGTCTAAAATGAAGTTTGAGTTTTTTTATTGGCATGAGTTAATTGTTTCATCTTTTGAGGCTAACTTATGTGGTTTTGGTCTATGTGGTAGCGTGCAGGTGCATAAGAGCTATATTGGAGTTTCTAGAAGGTGTTCTGACATGGTGTGACCCTTCACGCATTTCATTTACCTTTGATATTTTAGTTGGAGATTTTTGGGGGGTTGATGGTTATGTATGAACATGTTACATCCTATTAGGCCAATCTAATGGATGTTATTCAGGTTACGAATAGTGTATAAAGGTTAGATTAATTATGTGGATGGATGAACAAGTAGAGTGTGTTGTGCAAATTCATTGTGGAGTGGTGAAAAGGTTTGGATGTACATTAGAGAAGTGACAAAGATAGTTTCTAATTTGTACTAAATTGTGAACTATTATCAACATTCTAGTAGATGCTTTTTCTACAATTCAATCTTATTGATGTCATTGTATTAGAGGAATTGTATCTTCCCCTGAAGAAGTGATCTTCAATGCATGCAAGTAATTATTATATCTTTCAAGCTAAGGTTGTGCACCTTAGATTGCAAGTTATCTTCTAGAGCAGTGAACTTCCTAGTCTTTGGCCTAAATTTTGTAATCAGTTTTACATATATTGAGTTTGATTCTCACCATGGTTTTTCCCAATTTAATTTTTCCACTTAAAATCTTGGTGTTCATGTGTGTTTGGTTTAGTAGTTTCAGTTATTTTCTTTCATGCATATAGTTGATGAAATGAATGATAAAGTAAGTTAAATCTGATCGATTTTTTAGTATATGATGAGTCACCCCCCTCTTAGCATCTGATAGTGTTCAACAGGATAGACTCCTTTAAATGCACATTTTCCTATTAAAGAAAAGATAAAGTAGGGGAAAGTGATAGGTTTTGTGATAGCTAAGGTGATCCACTAGAGGGAAATGATATTCGTGGACCATGGTGAGCCTTCCTTCCAAGGTAAATTATTTAATTGGATGGTAGCTCACAGCACCCCAAGGAGGCGGTAAGGCTTCATAGCTAAACACATTCTAGTTGCTTTTTAGGTGTTCACCTCTTTCCAAGAAAAGATCCATGTAGTCTTGATACATGTGCTTCTGGCTTAACCTAGGAACCTTTTCACCTTTTTAATTCAGGCCTATAGCTTGCATGATGAGTTCCTCTAATCCATTCAATATTTCTAAAGACCTTAATTGCAAAATAAAGTTTCTAAAGACTAATCATGAAGGAGAATTTTGTTCAAGATATTTTAATCTATGTTATTGTAATCTTAATGAAATCAAAAGAAAACTCACCATTTCTAGTATACCTTAACAAAGTCATGTCACTAGAAGGATTAATCATAAATTAGTGAAAATGACAAGTAGTATATCAAAAACAAAAGGATTGAGCAACTATTTTTGGACCAATGTAGTTACTACAATAGTATATATTCTCAATCAAAGTCTCACCAATGCACTAGACAAGATGACTCCTTATGAGGCTTGGTATAATAAAAAACATAATGTTAATCATGTCAATATTTTTGGTTGATTGCATTATGTTTATATAGTTTGTCAAAAGAGACAAAAGTTATAGCCATAAAGTGAATCATGCATTTTTGTTGGGTATAGTGACTAAAATTTAAAGATCATATTTATGAAGAGATAGCTTATACAACACAACAATACAAAATTTACATAGACAAATATGAATTTTTTTATAGAATTGAACAAAAAAATATAATACAATGATGGCAGGGGAAATAGAGGATGAAATCCTCAATCGGCTACAACACATTATAGCTTCTTTCTCTTAATTTATAGAGACTTATATCTTATTGTATATTCAATTCTTCTTCTAATTATTTTCTTTCCTCCTTTCTCATGACCTTTGGACATCATCACTCCACTACTTTGAAATGCTAGCAAATATGACATGAATAATCTTGAGTATCTCCAAGAAAAAATTAAAATTTGTAACTCTCAACCCCAAAAATAGCTCAACTTCCGAGAGTCATATCTTTGGATCTAGGCAGCCAATTGAGTTCACGTTTTCAACTAAATTACTAGTTCTCTATAACATTAAATGTTGGTGAGTGGATTTTTCATAACTTTCGAGGCTATAAAAGGTCATTTGAAGCATCAAAATTTAAAGCCAAAGAATTTTATAGGATTTTTAGAAACTCAAATAATTAATATATTTCTTTCAAAGCTAATATTGACATGAAACTCATCCACAATGAGAAATTTACCATTTTGGAGCTTTGGGGAAAATTTCAAGTCCCTACGTGCTCATATGGATTAGTGCAGGATCATGGGGGCCAAAAAGTGGTGATGTGAAAAAAATAGCCTTCTTCACTCGCCTACAAATGCAAAAAACCATGTTGACTTTTTGCTTGGCCTGAGTGTCAGTACACCTTGGCATGGTAAACAGCTAAGCAAATCGGATATCGAATAAAATCGGATATCCAATTTTTATAGATAATTTTAAATTAAAAAATAAATTATATAATATATAATGTAATATAATAATTTATTATATATAACATATTATATATATAATATATTATTATATTATATAATACATGATATATAACATAATATTAGATTATAAAATATTATATTATATTATATTATATAATAATATATTATATAATATATTATTATATTATATTATATAATATAATAATATATTATATTATATTATATAATAATATATTATATTATATAATATAATAATATATTATATTATATAATATAATAATATATTATATAATATATTATTATATTATATTATATAATATAATAATATATTATATAATATATTATTATATTATATTATATTATATTTAATAATATATCTAATATAACAATATATTATATAATATAATATATAACAATATATTATATAATATAATATATAACAATATATTATATAATATAATATATAACAATATATTATATAATATAATAATACATTATATATAATATATTATATAAAATGTAATAAAATAATATATTATTATATTATATAATATATTATTATATTATATAATATATTATTATATTATATAATATATTATTATATTATATAATATATTGTTATATATTATATTATATAATATATTATTATATTATATAATATATTATTATATTATATAATATATTGTTATATATTATATTATATAATATATTGTTATATATTATATTATATAATATATTGTTATATATTATATTATATAATATATTATTATATAATACGTATTATATAATATAATAATATATTATATAATATATTATTATATTATATAATATATTATTATATTATATAATATATTATTATATTATATAATATATTATTATATTATATAATAAAATGTTATTTTAAAATTATTTAAGTATAAAAATCGGATATCTGGTTGGACTCGATATCCGATTGTTTGACCCAAATTTGCTAAAAAATACATTAAAAGGTAGGATTTTTATCGTTTTCAATCATTTTCATTCAATTTTTGTATTTTTTTTAATGTTTATTTGTTTTTTCATTGAAAATATGGTTTTTTTCATGAAAACTAGGTTTTTTTAAATCAAATACAAAATTGTTCAAATTTGTTAACTAAATTCAATTAGGTTAAAATGGGGGATAATAGTGAAAACATTGATCAACCACAACCACAACAACCAAACCCTCCTTTGCCAAACCCCCCCTCAATTCAAGATTTAATTGCACAAAATTTGAACTAATTGAGGGGGATTGTAGATGTCTATCGTAGGATCCCTCGCCTAAACCCAATGTTTGATCCCCTCATGTCGATCATAAAGAGTATGGAAACCATCACTGAGGAGCACAATGTCTCTCTTTTGTGGTGAGATTCTATGAGGGAACATTATGTGAATGGCTTGTCGTATAAGGCGATCAAGGATCTCAAGATATCCAAAGCCGCTATCACCATATTGTTTGTGAATCCCCGCATTGGTCAATCCGTAGACCCAAAAAAAAAAACTTCTATTAAATGGTGCACAAATGATGGTATTGTGAAAAAAATTTGGGATCGTTGGTGGATGGTTTTCGACAAACCACCCAACAACAATCTTGATGTCCCCTTCGACTTCATCAAAAAATTGTATGTTGAGTTTGTTTTAGGAAAACATGTGAACTACTTTGACATCCAACATTTCCAGGGTGTGGGTTTAGGTATGCCCCAAAATAGATCTAGGGCAGTCAAAGTAGTCTAGGGCCCATATGTCCCCCCTCCTCCTATTGATCCCCCACCTCTAATGCAACATCCAGATATCATTTGTGAGGCGGCATCATAGACCATATCGACTATTCACTCTTTGAGTAGTCTTTTGGTTTCTCAGGTTGGGTCAGTAGCTTAGCCTACTTTTGATGGTAGTGGTGCATCTGGTGGCATTGACACGTCCTCCTCGGATCCACACATTTGCATGCCTCATAGTTGTGTCATGTGTGGGCACGTATGCTTGGGTCTAGTTGGACAGCATGTTGATCCTCCCGCACACAGTGCAGATTATGAGGTGCATGAGATGCACGATTAACCTGATGTTATGACACAAACTGGAGGATACCCGGGGGAGTCCTTGCATGCTAGAGGTGAGGAGGATCCTTCATCATACATTGATGATGTAGTGGTAATATTTGTATTTTTATAGTTCATTCTATATTTTAAATGAATATTTATAATCTAGATAATATTATGTACTAATTTTTATTTACATGGTCTATTTAACAGTTGATGACCAAGGAGGAGTTGACACAAATCCAGGAGGGCACCTTGACAGCCATTTCATTTGGCCTTGATAGCTTGACAGTACATATATTATTGCACCTAGTCATTTGTATTTTATTGTACATACATGCTCATCATTTATATTGGTATTAATTAGATTATGTAGTAACTTGCATGTATATCTTATTTTACTCTTGTAGGGTACAAGCATCACAAGTGCAGGGCTGTGTGATTTAGGATCTGGTAGTGCAGTTGTAGACAAGGGAAAGGCAATTTAATGCAAATATGATTGAATGAATAGTTTAAATAACTTATAGTGATTATACACGTCTAGCCATAGATTGATAGTTTCATATACTTGTTGTGTATATGTAAAGAGAATTCTTGGCTTCACATCCTTGTTGACTACACCCACTATACCTGAAGATGAAGAAGAAGAAGAAGAAGAAGAGATGCCTCAAGTACATGTGTGTTTATTTTATTTTGTGTTTAGTAGATATAATTTGTTATTATCAGTGAAAATTATATGCTAAGTTATATCAATTTCATGTTTGTGAACATATGTAGGTTGTGTATGAAAATATTGAAAACATACCTCCTCTATCGAAGACATACATCAAAAATCCTGCAAAGCCGAAGAGAAAACGTGGAGATGAGGTAAACAGGAATAGTTCAATTATAATTCATTTTTATGTTAAATTTTCAAATGTGAGTTATATAATATAACTAATCTTAATCGTGGTTTGTTTTTTCTTGTGCAGGATCCTTTTGAGTCGAGCAGTGCGGCGAAGAGGATCGATTTTGATGATCCATCAGCAGCTTAGGATGTTATAGATAATTTTGGGATGCTTACATGTCTATTTGGCATGTATATTTTGTATATGGACATACATTGATGTATATAGACATACATTTTGTTTGAGTTGGGGTTTATGTCATATTTGTGTATGGACATACACTTGTAATCATTTGACATTTTCATATATACAGAAGTTGATATTTGATCATATAAATTGTTGCTCATCTGTGCATGGTGTTATCATGGAAATATTTAATATTTAATCCAATAATTAACAATGGTTAATAATGATTATTTAATGAATAATACAATTCATTTATTTCATCATAAGTGTTGTTTGTATAATGAACAAAACAATTCATTTAATGAACAATACAATACAATTCATTTAATGAACAATACAATTCATTTAATGAAAAATACAATACAATTTATTTAATGAACAATACAATAACAATTCATTATTACCCTATACATTCTCCTATTCCCCCCCCCCCACTCGGTCGAACGCTTGGGGTCATACCCTACCAGTGTTGTCCCTTGAGCACCCTAAGTGCTAAAATTAGTCAAAATTTGATGGGCCCTAACTCGGAATCCCTGGCACCTGCAAATGATCTATTTGAACCTATGGGGCCACGAGAGGGGTCCCTACAAAATCCTATCTTAGTTTTTCAATTTTCCCTAGGTTTTATTAGGACGGCATTTTTTCGGTTGGCAAAAAAATTGTCAGTCTCATTCAATCAAATGTTGTCACGTGGCCAATTTCTCATTCTGCTCGTCATGATAATGAACCATCAACTCTAACATGTATATTTAGGCATTAGTACCCTATGCATTCTCCTATTCACCCCCCCCCCCTAACTCGGTCGAACGCTTGGGGTCATACCCTACCGGCGTCATTCCTTGAGTACCCTAAGTGCTAAAAATTGTCAAACTTTGACGGGCCCTAACTCAGAATCTGTGGCACCTGTGAATGATCTGTTTGAACCTAGGAGGCCATGGGAGGGGTCCCTACAAAATCCTATCTTGGTTTTTCAATTTTCCCTACGGTTTTATTAAGGCAGCATTTTTTTGGTTGGCGAAAAAATGGTTAGTCTCATTCAATTAAATGTTGTCGCATGGCCAATTTCTCATTCTTCTCATCGTGATAATGAACCAACAACTACAACATGTCTAGTTAGGAATTATTACCCTATGCATGCTCCTATTTTTCCCCCCCACTCAATCAAACGCTCGAGATCATACCCTACCGGCGTCGTCCCTTGAGCACCCTAAGTGCTAAAAATTGTCAAACTTCGACGGGCCCTAACTCAGAATTTGTGGCACCTTTGAATGATATTTTTGAACCTACAGGGCCAAGAGAGGGGTCCCTACAAAATCCTATCTCATTTTTTCAATTTTCCCTACGGTTTTATTAGGGTAGCATTTTTTTGATTGGCAAAAAAATCATCAATCTCATTTAATCGAATGTTGTCGTGTGGCCAATTTCTCATTTTGCTCATCGTGATAATGAACCGTCAGATTTGACATGTCCATTTAGGCATTATTACCCTATTGATGCTCCTATTTCCCCCACCCACTCGATCGAACGCTCGGGGTCATACCCTACCGGCGTCATCCCTTGAGCACCCTAAGTGCTAAAAATTGTCAAACTTCGACGGGCCCAAACTTGGAATCCGTGGCACCTACAAATGATCCATTTGAACCTATGGGGCCACCAGAGGGGTCCCTACAAAATCCTATCTCATTTTTTCAATTTTCCCTACGATTTTACTTGGGCAGCATTTTTTCGATTGGCGAAAAAATCGTCAGTCTCATTCAATTGAATGTTGTCGCGTGGCCAATTCATTGTTCTTCTCATCATGATAACGAATTGTTAGCTCTGACATGTCCAGTTAGGCATTATTACCCTATGCATGCTCCTATTTTTTCCCCCCACTCGATCGAATGCTTGAGGTCATACCCTACGCACGTCATCCCTTGAACACCCTAAGTGCTAAAAATTGTCAAAATTTGATGGGCCCTAAGTCAGAATCTGTGGCACTTGCAAATAATCCATTTGAACCTATGGTTCCATGAGAGGGGTCCCTACAAAAGCCTATCTCATTTTTTCAAGTTTCCCTTTGGTTTTATTAGGGCAGAATTTTTGGCAAAGTTGGCAAAAAAATTGTCAGTCTCATTCAATGAAAAATATAGATAAACAAGCATTACACTGTAGACACATAATGATCATCAATATTTCCATGTATTATATACACATAATTACCATTACACTTGCATGTGACATCTATGAAGGAATATGCAAACATGATTTTTTTTCATTATCAATACAACTACACCAATGTACTCATGTACAGATACATTGTATATCATCAATATAACTAAAACAATTTGCTCATGAACATTGTATATCATCATAACAAAGTTAAATCAATTCACATCCATATACAAATACAACATCCCACTTCATCTACATCAGAAATCCTCATGTCCTAAGAGAAAAGCTTACATAGAGCAATGCCTGCATATAAATGAAGACCAAAATAAGCAACCTTTTTATGCGGAATGAATGTGCTACAAGAAACAAATTATAACACTTAATACAAATTATAAATAGATCATTTGAAACATTTTTAAGACGTACAAGATTGTATAATTACAAAACTTACCAGTTTCTCTGCAAAGTATACAAGCATAACTTTGAAGAAAGATGTGTGTTGATTAAAGCCCTTCTCACTGCATTTCTCTACATGGTTGAAGACGATGGTAGATATTGTCATTTCTAAATAGAAATACATTCACTTGACTTAGTTTTTATGCACAAAATTTAATCTCATTAATGCACAAACGAATATGTACCATCACCAAGAGTAAACTAGTCAACGGCAAATGATGATCTAGCATGAACCTATATTTTTAAGAATTGTTAGTCTACACATAAAATGCATGGAAGAACATAAAGGCTTTATGATAATCACTTCAACTCAAATGCATGACAATAAATGAAAAGGTGGGATTATATACCATAAAAATACGTCCCTTCAAATTATATCAAGAGAACCCACTATATTGACGCAAAAATCATAATGTGATACTGTTGTATATCATCAAAAAGACTTGCATGAGCATAAAGGTTTTGCGATAATTATATCATCAAAAATTATCAAATAGTGTTGTCTAATAACAAAAATTGTAAAGCTCATCAAATGCATGATAATAAGTCGTGTTGCAAAAATACGTCCCTTCTAATTATATCGAGTGCACCCTCTATGTGCATGCAAAATCCGTGTTGCCAAAAAAAAACGTTCATCAATAGACCTGTATTTTGAACACATCCTTAATATACACGTAACAAAATTGAACATTAAGGTTTAATGATAAAAAAAATAAGGCACCATTAAAGACCTATTACTCAAGTATGCCTGAAGGGTCATCTCTTTGCTTAAGAGTATCTAGTATTGCTTCATGATCAGCAGTAGTCACTATCCATAGGCCTTTGGTCTTTCATTTTCCTTGATGCTTGAACAACTTGACATTTGTAGCTATAATAAGGTGTGAATACATTAGAATGGTTTTGTGTCTCTCATAGTCTTGAAATGCGGGTATGTCATTCTTTCTAATCATGTATGTTCACAACCAAGTTCCCACATCAACAACTGAACCTGTAGGATATGTGAACCCATCATCATCTATCACTGGTTATGTTAGCTTCTTTTTTCCCTGTAAACATCGTGCCAACCAATATTCTGATCTCTCTTCATTCCCTTGTGGTGCAACAACTGCAAAAACATGTCTTGGTTGTACAAGGTCTAATAGACAGTCATACTCAAGTGAACTTTCCATGTTATCATTTGACAAGGATATTGTTTGAGATAAAAGAGTTCGATATTGGGGAACCCATGTATCAACCCACTCACATGACTCGCATTGATCCCAATCACACCAAACACAACTCTGACAAAAACAAGCCAACGCTCATGTCCAAATGGTCCATGTACTTACATCTGAGCTGAGAAATGAATGCATCTTTGAAGAATCTTTAATTGTTTGACAATCCAATCTGTATCCCACTGTGCTCTCCTCAACCAACCAAAAGAATCTGGTCACTTCTTAATCAAGAGTACCTCCATGTGACAATGATGAGCTACACAAATCAGCAATAGAACGTGCATCAAAGAAATTTGCACTTGAAATCCTCAATTGCTCCTTAACTAGAGCTTTCTTCGAACATGCACCTGCTCCATCATGCTCCCCCTTCCCATGCCCTGCCTCAAAAAAACACCAAATATGAGGTATACGCCTCTCTACATGTATTCTACTCAACCAATAAAACATACAGGCATTCTTGAATTGACCCGTGCAGTTATCTGACCATATGATATGTCGATCAATAGTAATATCTTTCTCATGCAAGAACTCAAAAAAATTCTCGAAAGAATGTTACACATACTCAGAGGAGTGATCTATCATCACTCATATAAAAATGATACTCCCTGATTATCTTCCTATCCTCTTTTGTACTATCAGGAGCATGTCTATATGTAATGTGAAAAAAAATAGCAATCTGGATTGAATTGTAGTACTGAGACTGTACCTCATTTTTTGGTTGCGATGTATAGTTCTCTACAAAATCAACCACTGACACAATAGTACCAATCGGGAAAGAGTTCTTACACATCCTAAACTATTGATCCAACCACTGAGACCTATGGGTGTGCCTTGCATACTTGTAAAAAAAAATTTCCTTAAAATCCAAAATAAACTCAACAACACTCACTTCTCTTGAGACTAATTCGCATCTAGAACCTTCACCTCCACTCTTCAAAGTATATTTCACTATCTCATCTTTTTTTCTCAACATAATTCTTTCCAAACTCGTGTTCGCTGCCCTCATGAAAACATGAAATAAACTTTGACAACTCACCACATTGTGAGAACTTCTCATTCAAAAAATCATGTCTATAGAAATAGTAGCCATCATCTCTAGGGCATAAAATAGATCTTGCAAGTCTCTTGATGATCTCGGCAATAGCATTGCACCACACTCCTACAACGTCTCATTAGTATGCATCATAGAACAAATATGGCATAAAAGTTCATGGTACTTTGAAAACTCCACATGGTACTTGCAACAACAAGTATTACGAATCTTAAGAGGAACACAATAAAATGGCTTCAAAGATTCAAAGGCCCTTTGTGATATTTGCAAACTTGGATGTACTTGATAAAAAAAATTGTATAACATTGTTTGGCTTGATTCCAAGAAATGTTTAGGATGCAGTGTGCGGTCTCGGTTCCCGATTCTTAATTTCAAAATTTCCTTTACATTGGGTGATAATCTAGAATTAGAGTGCCAAAATTGTTAAATCTCCTCTTTCACATTGTCAGTCAACTTTCTATCAACACATGGAAGTCTCCCACCAAAAGCCCATGTATCATGTTGAAGTTGATCGTCAAGTCGTTGTCTTCGTGCAAGTTCTCTATCCAAATTTTTATGTTTTATGTTCAAATCAACACAAGTTTGTCTCATTTGACGAGCCTTCCTCAATTGATGGCTTACTAAGGAGGTTGTAATCACTCTTTGAGTGGCTCTCTTATCTCTTTCTTTGTTATTATTTCCAATAGAATTGAGCATCAAATAGATTTTTGGAAATAATAGAATTTCTCTCCATCTTCTTGTTTATACGAATCTTTAATTTTTTTAGCAATGGTCTCATCTTTAGAAATTGAACAAAGAGTTGGAATTGCTCGATCAATGTCTTATTGCTAAAATTTGGTCGTAAAGTTGTGTAGCCCACAACCGAATGGTTCTTGTTGACCTCTTGCCTTCAAGATTCACAATAATGTTATCATCAATTTAAAGTAACCAATTTGGGGTTCTTGAAGGTCTTGGATTTGGAATTTGTCTTTCATCCATGAGAGGGTCTTAATTTCTAAAGTAATTAGGTGTTACATATTGTTCACTTGGTTGAGAAATTGCACCTTCAATGTCAAATTTTTCCACATTTTCACCTCCAATGTCAAAATTTTACACATGTTCACCTCCTATGTCAAACTTTTCTACATTTTCACCTCCAATGTCAAAAAAATTCATATTTACACTAAAATTATAGACACCTTCATTGTAAACTCCCAAATTTTCACTTTCCATTCTCACGTCATGTTGAGCATTTTCATTATTACTTTCAACATTTTCAACATATTCAAAATTTTCACTTTCAAAATCTACATTTTCATTTTCAATAACTTGTTCAACATTTTCAAATTCAATTTCCTCTTCACTTTGAAGTAACATTAGCAATATTTAACATACCTTGTCTTCTCCTCCTATTACCTTCTCTATCTCTTTCTCTATACACTTCAATTTGGTTATTTGAAAGTTTTCTTTTGCATTTAGACTTCCGACAACTACTACTCCCCATTTACCTCCACAAAGATGCTCCTAAATGATTGACAATGTAAATTTTGACTTTAAGAAACTCTCAAAAGCACAAATTTGTCTCAACCTGTCTGAAATCCCGTGATTGCTGACAAAAAATAGAATGTGAAGACTGTGGTTCGTTGGAATCCACAAAATGGCCCACAAGGCTCTTTTTTATTTACAAAAATTGGATATCTGATTTTAATGTATAAATTTGTGGTCCCAAAAAAAATTTCCGTTGCCGCTTTTTTTTTACTGTTGCCACATTAATGGTAGTGACGGAAATTGGATATCCGATGAAATCTGATATCCAATTTCATTACTCATATTTTAGAGAGAGATATATTATGGGAGAGAGAGAGAGAGAGAGAGAGAGAGTGAAGAAAGAAGATTGACAGAGATATTCAGAGGTTACCGAGAAGGTTTCAAAGAACAGTTTAAGGGATAGAGTATACAAAAGTGGTTACCGAGTTTATTTATCAATTACCGAGGAATGCTATGAGCAAGGTAATTTTATATTGAGCACATAGAGTCTTCTATAACATTTCAGATGTGAAGTTGCAGATATTTTGTAAAGATTTTGATTGAATTATTAAGTGGGTATGTGCAAGCTAATGAGTCACAAATTCGCGGAAGTCTGCGCGTTGGAAAACGCGCTCCACAAAACGGGCCCCCGTTTTCAAAAAATGAGGGCCCGTTAATGGTTCGGCCTCCCGAGCTGAAAGGTCATGGGGTGCCGAAGCTGAATAAAATGGGCCCCCGTTTTGTCACAAAACGGGCCCCCATTTATTAAAAAACAGGCCCCCGTTTATAAACAAAACGGGGGCCCGTTTTTTAAAAACAGGTCCCCGTTTTTAAATTCTATTTTTACCATTTTTTTGGACAATTTTTCATTTTCACTGTGACAATGAGTTGACAAGAAGATATCAAAAACGGGCCCCCGTGCTGTGGTTTCCACTTCAAGCCTCCACCACTATCCCAGGTACACATTCAGTCATCTATTTTCACATTTCATAATTTTCTTGTATATTTTTCTTGTTTTTTTATGTATTATTTAGTTTTTTTTTTATTATTTTAGTTTTTTTTTATAGTAGCATATAAATAAATTATTTTTTATATTTGTAAATTCTTGATTTTGATCTAAAATATTTTTGAACAGTTAACCCTAAACCGTAATCAACAAATTTAGAAACCAAAACCAAACCTAGATAATTAACAAAACGAAATCGACACAAACAAAAAATTGAAAATGAAATGGAAACAAAAACAAAAACGTTCAAAAATGAAATTGAAATAAAACTGAACATATGTACCTAAATTGTTCTTCATCCTCATTAGGCAATACAAAAGTTACCACTAAATTAGTATAACCTTAAAAGTAATTAACATTACTCTTCAAATTTTAGATATGAAAGTTTAGGCTTAGGTCTATGCCATGTCATGGCATAAAGGTCCTATTATGGTCCTATTATGTCATGTGATGGTATAAAAGGATCAATTATGGACACAATTTTAGAGCAAAGCTAGATAAGTTACTAAAATTGGAGTTTGGTTTACATAGGTTCATAAAGGAAGCTAATATGCCAAATATATAATTCATTAATACAAAATAAAAAATATTCTTGATTTATAATGTTGATTGATAATGAGTTTTCTAAATGGGGTGCTAATTATATATACATCTGAAAGATTTGAAAAATATAATTCCCAAGAAGTATTTTGAATATCTTTAGAAGTATATTGGTATATCTAGAATGTAATTTATATTATAAAAGATTTGATATATGATTTGAAGTTGGTAGATATTTTGAGGAAGATTTATTAGATTATGTTATGATTAAGCTAATATTAGAAGAATGGTTTTAACAACATCTTTTGGTTTTAAAAGGTGCACAAGGTTTGAAGTTGAAATCATATTCGATTGTATATAATATTAAATTGTTAAGGAGCTATTTTTTTTTAAAATAGTTAATTTAAGATATTAGTTGAAGCTATTTGAGAACGTGAGATAGTCCTAATGAACACACGAATTAAATTAATGAACCTAGGACAATCACAATGAACATATGATAGTCCCAATGAGCCTCAAAAGATCCTAATGAATGTAGGGCAGTCTTAATGAACCTAAGAAAGTCCTAATGAGCCTAAGAAAGCCATAATGAACTTGGGACAATCCTAATGAACCTAGGATAGTCCTAATGAACCTACGATAGTGTAAACAAGCCTAGGATAGTGTAAGAAAAAATCACTACAAAAAAGACCTCAAATGCGTTAAATGAATTTCCCAATAAGGCACTCGTGTTTATCTTTTTTTGGTCATTTGGCTACCTTTTTTTACAACATCTTGGTGTATACGCCCCTAGGAAGACCTTTTCCTCAAAAATTTCTTGGATCATGAACTCCTCATGTGCACCAAACATAAGTTGCCACTTGGAAGCTTCTAGTGCACACAATCCTTTCAATCAATCTACTCCATTGATCTCTCAAAACAATCTTAGTCTTTAATCCTCTATCCTTCATGACTATAAATAAATCATTATATGAGCTATTTTCAATAACTCTTGTAATGCAATGTTATGTTGCCAATTTAAGCACCTTACATCCTATCTTGGTCACAAATCCATCTTGAAGCCATCAACCTTTAGCTACAACAAGAGTTTTCTTTCTGAGATACTATTGTCTTTCATCTTTTATACATTATCCTTTAACTCAATCTAAAGGTGGTACTTATGCATAGCATAATGGTTTGAAATTCATAGTTTAAGTCCTTTATTGATTTTTTATGCTTGCTTGCATACACATATATTGCTAGAATTTAGCAATTCTTTATAGCTTCTATTTTAGTTTATTTATGAAAGAGTTTAAATGAAGCTATATTTAAAGTCAAAATTGTAAGATCCCCTCAATCATTGAGGTAGAATTCAAAATTGTTTTCACCTCTAATTATATGAAAAATTTAATTTGTCTGTACATATCAAAATCTTTCAAAATTTTGCATATTAAACAATAAAATATGATGAACAAGTCTCTAGAGTCTTAAAAACCTTTATTTTCATAAAGTGCCAACACTGCATTTTTTCCCTAAAATATTCTCTTTGATTAATATGAAATTTTAAAATGGTTGCCATTAAAAGTATTAGGTCAGCGAAAGGAATTGGGATATTTAAAAATAGGCTTGCATCACTTTTTTAGCTTCATTGAGTTGTAGTTTGTTCATTGAATTAATAATTAAGTGCTTGCAAGTATGATAGTGGAATTTAGGAATGAGGATCATATAGTATGTGAGGAATTTTATTTGGAATGTTAGTCAAAATAATATTCTAGTTGATAATTATAAATGCATGTGTAAAATATTGTTGAAATTGATTATTTTAAAAGTAAATATTGCAAGGTTAATTTTGTTTTTAATTGTTGGCATGTTGTGTTGATTTTTATGTAAGAGTTTCATTTCTTATTCAACTTTGTAAGAGAATTTGTGTATGAATTGATATCTTAAATTTTATAGAAAGATTATATATGAAAACAAATGATTGCAGAGTTTTATAATAAATGATTTATAGAAAATAATATTTTTTGAAGGTTTTGTAAATTATAATCTTGTGTAGATTTGATTATGGGAGAAATTTAATGGTGAAATATGCTTAACTCTTCAAAAGTTTTGATGTTTTGTCTTTACATGACAACCACTTAGAATATAATATGTTTTAAGTATGTCATTTATAGTCATGGGAGATTAGTTTTTTTTTAAGATTGTCTGAAGACTAATCAATGTAATATGAATTGATGGCAATTATCTCAAAACTATGTAATTGAATTCTAATAAATTATTGTGTACACTAAAACACTAGAAATATGGAGCATCCAAACACACACGTGCATTTTTCAAAATAACTTTAAGTTAAAGTTAACAAAATATTATGTTGTCTTAGTAATATTGTTTCCACGCTATATATTCTTACACTAGAAGGAGGATCATCTTATTTCTCACTTCTTTATTGATCTTATGTATGAAATATTTTATATTGATTTTAATAGTTGATGCATTTTACAAGAAATGAATTTATTAAATTGAATATATAATAGATTTATGATGTTTCATTGAAAGTTTTTATTAAGTTTTGTGCACAAATTTTATATTTCAAGATTCAATAGTATGTACATGTATATTTTTTTAAGTTCAATATTATATTATATATTTCATGTGTATCTCATTCAACAACATAGAAATGTTACTATTTATAAATGTTTTTTTTTAATTTAGTAAAATAGATTCTTCTTTGACATAGAGTTGTATATAATTCATGTATATCTTTATATATGCAGGAGTTCTTTGTTATCATGGATGTATTTGACATAGATGAACTATTAGGTGAAAATCCCCCACCACAACCCCCTCCTCCTCCTCCTCCACCTCCACCACCACCACCACCACCACCACCCTAGATTGGATGAAATTCATTTAAGAGAACAAATTAATGAAAACCTACAAGTGATTGAACAAAACATTGCTGCTATCCAAAATGAGCAAGTCACGCCACCCCATCTTGTAGACTTTGCAAAATCAATGCAAACTGTTGTCGAGTCAGTTAGATCTGTTGATTCTCAATTAGATCAATTTAATAGATGACGACAAGAGTTACATGATTTTTATGCTGATGGTTTAACTTATAGGCAAATCACTGATTTGAAAATAACCAAAGCTCATTTATGTCCATATTTTACGAACCCAAAAACAAGAGAACCAATGCAACCTAACCAGAAAAGAATTTCAATTAGGTGGTGTGTGCATCCAGAAATGGCTAGATACTTTTGGGATAGATGGTGGATGGTTTTTGATTATCCACCACATCGTAATTATGAGGTCCCTTTTTATTTTTTGAAGAAATTATACTGTGAGTTTGTAATGAACCAAAAACCAAATTATTTTGATATTAAGTCATTCCAGGGTGTTGTTCGTGGAATGCCACAGCATAGATTAGGGGCACGGAGTAATAATCCCCTACCGGATCCACCCATAGTTCCACTTGTTGCTCCATCAATTCCTACAGATGTCCAAAATACATCATTCATTTCGACATTAGATGCTTTGACTTCCCTCACAGGTAACCTGAGTGAGCAAGCTGCTCACATGGCATCTGCTCCTCGATGGATGCCACATATGTGTTCGAGTTGTCATGAGACGTGTGTAGGTCCTACTACTGCTGTAGGATCTACTTCAGTTCCAGATGAGCATGATGCAGCAGATGATAGTATGATGACATCTTATATGGATTTTCTTTGCTTGGATGTTCATCTTGACCAGGTATAGATATATATATACATGTACACATGTCAATCTTTTTATACTTCATTAAATATAGGTATAAACTAAGTGCATCTTTTTTTTTATACAATCTAATACTTCATTAAATAAATTTTGTTTATGTAGATAAGGACTACACCTAATGTTAGAGTCAATATTGCATCTACTGGAACACAACTCGGCACACCTTATGGGGTATAGTATAAATTTCTATCTAGACATTGTACTAGATCTTTTTAATTTAATATGTTATCATCGTATACTATATAAATTTTCATGTTGATACATTGAATGCTTCTTTCTCTAGGATTCAGGTCATGAGGGACCCTCTACATCACATCAAGAAGAGGGTCTGACTATTGTGACACCATCTATGGTATGTATCTTATAATTCTTAAATTAAATATGAACTCTTACAATATTGTAACTTAACTTGAAATTATTTAGTACACATATATATGTTCACTAAATATGATTTCATTAAATGCACGTATGCAGGTGGACACTACCATTAGGATAGGTTATCCTCATAATTTTGATCAGAGCCAATTTGAATGCACATCGACATCCTTTGAGGTATTAATACGTAATACTTAATTTGATCTTATTTTGACTCTTAATTGAAGATTTAATTGGACACTTTGAATTTGACCTTGTACAGGAGTTAGCTAGCACTACATTTGGTGTTGATACTACACAAGATACTGCTAGAGGAGATACTGCTAGAGGATCTGATGAGCATATGGTAAGTTTGTAACTTAATTTATGAATTCTACTATATTTGATAAATGATTCTTTTAATAGTTAATTTCAAGTAATATTTTAATATTATTTTTTTATTGTACAACATGAGACAGATGGATCTGGACCACGTCCCGGGGACAAGAGAGATACTGCTAGAGGATCTAATGAGCATATGGTAAGTTTGTAACTTAATTTACGAATTTTACTATATTTGATAAATGATTCTTTTAATAGTTAATTTCAAGTAATATTTTAATATTATTTTTTTATTATACAGCATGAGACAGGTGGATCTGGAACACGTCCCGGGGACAAGAGAGATACTGCTAGAGGATCTGATGAGCATATGGTAAGTTTGTAACTTAATTTACGAATTCTACTATATTTGATAAATGATTCTTTTAATAGTTAATTTCAAGTAATATTTTAATATTATTTTTTTATTGTACAGCATGAGACAGGTGGATCTGGACCACGTCCCGGGGACAAGAGACCACGAGATGTTATTGATGATAGCACTTAGATTTTACTGTTTATTTGGCTTTGATATGTACTTTTTTATGGACTTTACACATTTGTTTACACATGCACATACTTTATATATATGGATAGTTGCATAATAGGATTAGATCATATATATTTTGTGTACATTAGATATTATGTGGAGTGAACATCATGTTACCATCTAGACATATATATGGATTAGATATTATATGGATTATGTGGACTTGAAATTTTACTGTTTATTTGGCTCTGATATGTACTATTTTATGGGCTTTACATATTTGTTTACACGTGCACGCACATACTTTATATATATGGATAGTTTCATAATAGGATTAGATCATATATATTATGTGCATACTTTATGTGTATTGTGCCCATTAGATATTATGTGGACTTGAAATTATGTGCACATTAGATCATATATATTGACTTGAAATTATGTGGACTTGAAATTTTGTGCATAATTTATATATTATGTGGACTTGAAATTTTATTTATGGAAGTTGTGCTTAAACAACTTTATAGGCATTATGTGGACTTGTAATTTTATTTTTGGAATTTCATTTAAATAGTTCTTGTGATTAGATAAACTAAATGTACATACATCATGAACTAAGTATCGAAACATATCTTATAATTATAACATATTCTAAATTAAAAAGTATCATTTAACAAATATAATGAATAGAACTTGATTAAAACATAATTATCTCATTCATAAATTTGACCAATAGTCTCTCATTTATGTATATTGTACACAAAATGTAATCAAGAAGACATATCTAAAATAAAATAAATAGTCTATTTAAATAACTTTGTTTTCATTGATGCCTTCTACTTGTGGTAGACCTGAAACAAAATTTTACTAGATTCATTCCGTTATACCATCTGCATCCTCTCTCTTTTGCAAAGCATCTATAATTGTCTCATGCTCTTCCATAGAGAGAGTCCATAATTGTTTATTAGCAGGCCAGCCACGATATCTATCCAATTTTATATTAGTTGCCACTGCCAAATGCGAGTAATGTATAATCTTCTTCTCTAATTCATAATCTTCAAATGCGGGCAATCCATTCTTTCTTGTTAGATATTTGCATAGCCAAGTGCCAACAACAACCACAGATCCTGTTGGATAGTCATAACCATCATCATCTACTCGAGGAGTAGTTAGCTTATGTTTTGGCCCTACACATCGAGCCAACCAATACTCTGTCCCCTCTTCATTGTCCTCTGGTGCAACAACAGCATAGACATGTCCTGTGCACAAAACAATTTTATTTTAATATTTAATGAGAAATAAAAACAAAAATATACACTGTAAGATTTCATAAATTTATGTACTATTTAATAAATCAAAACAAATTTCAAAAATAATTTTACCTTGTTGTATAAGATCTGAAATGCAATCATAATCATTTGATGCATACATTTGATCCATATCTTCATCAGTTCTTTCATGCGGATCATTTGCATCTATGGGTGTCAATGATCTTTGTTGCCATTCTTCAACCCATTCTTTATTCTCACAAAATTCCCAATCTCCGGAAACACAAAATTGACAAAAGCAAGCAAGTTGCCTTGTGAATATAGTCCATGTGTTTGAATTAGAACTCTTAAATGAATTCCATTTAGCTGATCCAATGATGGTATTACAATCATGCCGAATAGGAATACTATCTTCCTCTATCAACCAGAAGAAACGTTGAATTGCAGAGTTTTCAATTGATCCTTTTGACAACTTTGAATTGCACCAATCTACAACTGCACGAGCATCTCTGAATTTCACTGCATCCTCAAATTTCAATTGTTCTCTAGCAAGAGCTCTTTTTATACAGGCACCAACTCCATCGTGTTCCCCCTTACCATGTCCCGCTTCAAAAAAACTCCATAAATGTTGGACATTGGTTATCTTGTGAACTTTGCATAGCCAATAAAACATTCTTGCATTTTTTAATTGTCCAGTGCAGTTATTTGACCATATCATATGTTGTT
This sequence comes from Cryptomeria japonica, assembly GCF_030272615.1. Taxonomy (NCBI): domain Eukaryota; kingdom Viridiplantae; phylum Streptophyta; class Pinopsida; order Cupressales; family Cupressaceae; genus Cryptomeria; species Cryptomeria japonica. The sequence goes on along the minus strand of NC_081408.1, from coordinate 592,051,216 downwards.
TCATGTCAATTTCTCTTTCCTTAAGATTATCATAAAATACCTTGAAGAAATGTTGGACAAACTCTGAAGAGTGTAATCGATTATCGCTAACATAGAAATGATACTCCCTCAAAAAATTTCTGTTATCTTCTGTACTGTCATAGTCATGTCTATATATAATGTGCACAAATATGGCCACTTGCACTGAGTTGTAGTATTGTGATTGAGTTTCCTCTTGTGGTTTTAGAGTATAATTTTCTGCAAAATCCACAACTGATACTATTGTTCCAACTGGAAATGTGTTCTTGCATATGCGAAACTGCCCATCAAGCCATCGGGCATGTTGGGAATGTTTCACATATTTTGGAACAATATGAGTTTTAAACTCACTAATAAATGCATTCACACTATTCTGTTCTGTAATCAATTCTAAACGTTTCCCCATCTTTCCATCCTTTAGAGGGTATTCTATATTTTTAAATCTCCTAACATCAACCATTTTTTGTCCAAACTCAGATGAAACATGTTCATGCAAACATTCACCTATCGAAGAATAGTTCCCACATAAATTGCAAAGACCATAAATGCATGAACTGGAAAGAAATAATTGTTCATTAGGTGGTTTACAAAATAAATTTCCAATAAAATCTTTTATAGTTTTAGGTGGAACATAAACACCACAATCCTGCACAAGATCATTACCATGCAACATACAATGAATATATCAAAAAACATCATAATAGTAATGAAACTGGACATGAGTTTTACAACAACAAGATATTCTTTGTTTATTGGTTTTAACATACCAGGGTTTGCATTTTTCAAATGATCTTTGACTAATTCATAAATTCATTAACATAGATTCATCACTAAATTTTTTAAAGAATTCAGTTTGAGTCATGTCAAGAAGATGTTTTGGATGAGGATCACGAATTTTTGATCCCACCCTTAACTTTAAAACATCTCTAGCATTTGATGAAACTCTAGTGTTATCATGCCAAAATTTTGCAATTAATTGTTTAGTTTCATCATTTAATTTCATGTCCGACCTTTGAAGTCTACCACTAAAACTCCAACAATGGTTTAGTGGATCAATTTCAATTGTGTCTCTTCTTTTGGCCGCTCTTGACAAGGTTCTACGATGTAAGTTCAAATAGCCACTTATATCACTTAACATTCTTTTACTAACAATCATTTTGTCAACTATAGCAGTCGTTATAACTCTACGTGTTGTATTCTTATCTTTAGATCGACTTGTTTTTCCTATAGAATCGATGGCACTGGCAACAGTAGATACAACTTGCTTATATGATTCATCTTTTCTTTTTGGTTTTGCATAAATACCTATTTTTTTCATGACTTTATGCATTATTAACATTTTTATTAATTGTAGCATTAATTGACATTGGAATCCTAACTTTTTATTATAGAAAAATTGTTTATATAATCTGTTTGCATGTGTTCTGATTTGTCTCCAAGAAACTAACCCATTAAGATTATCTAGCACATTGCTATCAATAGTAAACAAATTACATTCATTTTCTTTTAGAGAGGGTGGTGTAATATTTTCAATTTTTATTTCTTTTCGTATTGGTGTATGAAATTTATATCCAGCTTCATTTAAATCAGCAATTTGATTGGCATCATAGTCATCGGGATTTAAAAACATACCAGGATTCGCATCCACATCAACATTTGCATCAACAGTCATACCCGTGTGTGGTTCTACATTTCTTGCATCCATCATGATGTCTTCAATGGTCTCATCTACAACGGGCACTGAACTAGATGCTTCAGAAGTGTTATTCAATTGTCATTGTTGTGATCTTCGATCTCTTTGGCGTTTTGCCTCCTTCTCTCTTTGTGCTTGAATTTCGTCCCCTATCATTGTCCTCTTTTTTTTCTTTTGACGTTGCTTAGAACCCATTTTTACAAACTCGTCTTCAAAAAATAATATCTTTTTATTGAGTTCTTCAAAAAATCATGTAAAAAATATTAAAAAGTACTGCCAAATGATGTAAAAAATCTTTGTCAATACGGATTTCAATGATAGTGTTGTAAATCGATGCAATCTATCTTTTTTTTTACAGTAACAGTTATTTAGAAACGGGGGCCCATTATTTAAATAATGGGCCCCCGTTTTTAAAACGGGGGCCCATTGTTAAATCTAACGGGCAAAAAATGAAACGGGCCCCCATTTTATAATGCAAAATTTGAATTCACAACCCATCTCTTGCCTCGGGATTAGGCTCGGGATAGGCCTGGGATGGCCACACCTGAGACATGAACCTGCAAATTCAAAGCTCCATGAATGAAAGCACAAATATGATGAAATGAAATAGTTTACGTGCCTCTAATCAGAGAATTTTTATATGAAATTGAAACCCATTTCAGATTATACTGTCTAGATTCTAAATATGTAAATTAATTTAAAAATTGATTATTTTAACTATTTTTCATTTAATTTATACTAAATCAGGTTCATAAATTTGAAATATTGACTAATTTTCTTAATTTAATAACTTTTTTATTTTAATGAATTTTGAAAAAAAAATTATATGTCATCAATCTACACAAAATTCTTTTCAATTTAAAAAAAAAAAATTCAAAAAATGTTAAGTTTACGTCAAATTATGTGGGTCGTACACGTCAAATTTTTAAAAAGATAATTACGGCCATTAAAAAATTAATTAAAAAAAATATATTTGAAAAAAAAATACAGAAAAATATGCTCATCAATCTTCAATGTGTTAGAAACCATTTCCCAAAATGGTTTGAGAAAATAATTTTAATTGTGTCAAAAAGTGTGGGTCGTACACATGCATGGTATGGTCCTGAAACAGGCATTTTTAAAACATAGTTTTTAGAACTCCATTCAAAAAGTTATTTTTTATTATGTGGGTATTAAAATAAATTATATATTTGAAAAGTACACTCAGAGAGCTATCTTTTATATTACTGACTTTTTCCAAGATTCAATCTCTAAGTGTTTCAAAATTTAAGCTCAAGTGAGACAAAATCTGAAAAACAGGGAAAACACTTCCACTTTTTGGCCAAAAAGTGCACTCATCTTCTTGCACTGACCCAAGTTATGTTAGAAACCTTTAACAGTGTAAAAGACTCTAATAAAGTCTGTAAATTGTAAAGCCTTTAACCAGGTACAACATTTTGTAAAAGTGTTTGTAAAATCCTTTAGCAAGGTAGATCTAAAGATATTTATACTCCTAACAGGGTAAGCTATCAGAAATAGCTAAACATGTAGCTTTAACCGAGCAATCTTGATTACTGCAGTAGTGAAGTTGTGGGTGTCATCCCCACTACAGTTTTTCTCTCTAACCAAGAGTTTCTGCATGACCAAAAAAATTTGTGTTATGGAGTGAAATTTTGATGGATGTTATTTCTATGATTATGTTTCAGTATTGTATATTTATGAGATCAGCAATACTTAGTTTGTGTTTATCAATAAAATTGTTTTTCAAGAAAAGTTTTGAAGTACTGATTCACCCCTCCCCTCTCAGTACATTAGCTTTCCAAGTCAGACCTAACAATTGGTATCAAAGCTTAATTCTTGGTAAAGGGACTAACAGCCTAAAGAGAAAGATCTTATCAATGGAAGGCTATAAACAATCATGTAGAATTGTGAATCTTCAATAATAATTGGATCATGCTAATCAAGTGATTGGAGATATACAGAGGCAAATGCAAAGATCACTGAAAGTCAGAAGAAAGCTTTCTGATGATTTATAGGACTCATAAGAGTTGGTGGAACAAATTGAGACATCATCTGAGAACAGCATATCAGAAGAATCTGAAGAAATGATTGCGGAATTGAAAGAAAAGAACAAAGCACTTAATGAATAGCTAAAAGCAATGAGAAGGGAACATGAGTATTTCAGCACACAGATGACTAAAAATCTTGAAGCATTGAGAGCAGCTGAAGATAATAAGCGAAATATAGAAGGAGAAAAATAATAGCTAGAAGAAATGGTGTCTGCAAAAAATGATGAAATATCAAGGATGACTGAAGTTCAACATAATTTGTCTAATCAATTGGATTATGCACATCATGAAGCTACTCTAAATGAAAATGAGATCCAAGCATTGAAACTTGAATTATCAAGATTGACCGATGAACTAGAAGCAGAAAAGAAGTCAAAAGAAACATTGAGGAAAAGCCATGAATCGTCAAGAATGTTGGATGAGCAACTAAATATGAGAACACCCAACAAAACTGTAGGACTCGGTTACAAAGGAAACAACTCTACCGAGAAAGGGATCAACACCACCAAGAAAGGAGAATCATCAAAGAAAGCTGGAAAGAAAGATAACATGAAGGACAAGAAGCCTATTTGCAACTACTGTGGAAAACAAGGACATACTGCCAACGTTTCCTAGATCAGAAAAGGTAAGCAACCGAATGTTACTAGGTTTGATGGTTATTATTATAATTGCAACAAGTATGGTCACACATCTAAGCAATGTAGGACAAAGTCCATTAACAATAATCAGAAGGCAAAATTCAGGGGGTTTTGCAAAAATTGCAATAGATATGGACACAATACCGAGAAATGTTGGTTTAAGCAGAAAAACTATATGTGGACTCCACACCGAGCAAACACTAGAAGTTACCGAACTCACATAGATCTCAATCGACAATATACTTCAGTACAATAGGATTACAATATAATAATATGGTGTGAATGTTGTGGAAGATACAGACATATAAGTGCAAACTGTATGATAAGGTTTGGAATGAACAACCGAAGATCATGGAGAAATCCCGGAATGGCATGTTTTCATTGTCACAAAGTTAGACACTTGGTTAAAGACTGCAGAGACCAACCTAGAGGAGATACTGAGGAGATAAGAAGCAAATTACAGAAATTTTGGAAAAAGAAGGAAAATGTGTCAACTAATGAAGGAAGCACCTTACCTACTGAGTTAGGTGCATTACTTCAAATTAATCAATATAGGTATGGAGGGACTGCATTCTCACAAGGTTAGATCTTAATAGTTCCTATATAATCATGTACATAATTCCAAAATCTGCATAGCTAAGATGCAATAGCAAGTTTGAAATATTATCTAGTCTTTTGAATTACCAAAGAAGTCGGCAAAATGTATTAAACCTGTCTAGTCGGTAAAAGTCTATAAGGGAGATAGTCAGTATAGTGGAACCGAGTGCATTTAATGCCTATTTTACCTAACCGCACGAAATCCGATAAGGTCAAAAAGAGGTACTTAAAGTATTTTTGCGCAGTCACTTTTCACTTACCAGTTTTCAAACTGCAGAGAAGAGCGAATCAAAAGGCGATCAAACATTTCCAAGAGCGAATTCAAGGTATTTAGCATAATCTAAAATGCATTTTCAGCAATTAACCGATCAAAATTAGTTATGAATATTTGCTAAGTATTTACTAAGTTGGAAGCATTTTCTGGTTATTTGAAACCCTAAGCTATTTCGTATGTAGAATTTCAAGTTTGAAATGGCTCCCAAGGTACAGAAACCAGTTGTAGTAGAGACCATTGAGAAGCCTACACTGAAATACACCTTACCTCCCAAAGTGGCATCTGAACCCGATGAGAAAACTGCATTCTCTCTTATTCAGGATAGGGTTCTATTGATTGAAGATGTTAGATTTTATACCAAGTGCCGAGTTGAAGAGCTAGGTCATACTGAGATTAAGGATATGTATGACAAAATGTGCACTGATGGAAACCTAGATAGCAAGTTTAAGTATATCAAAGTTAAGGGATTGACCGAAGCCCTAACCTATCCTTGATTCTTCAAACCCCAATGGGTCAAATTTGTCTTGATCCGTGTGCATGATGATTTTATGTGGTTAGAGGATCAACCTTTCAAGATCACCAAGGAGATTATTCACATGATAACCGGATACCCTATATTTGACCATGCCCGAGCATAGAAGATGATTTCACAGAAGGAATTGATAACATTAACAGGTGTTGAGTCTGATAGTAGAGGTCTTAAGTTGAACAATGTGACTGATGCAGAACTAAATTTTTCTATTAGAGTTATTGGTTATTGTTTCTTCCGGTCTGCAAGAGAAAACAGTGTAGCGTGTGCAGCTGTAGATCTGGCTTATAAAATTGTTAAAAAGGGTATGCAAATTGATTTATGTGAAGTGTTATTGAAGAATCTTTTTGAAAATCTCAATACAATAAGGAAACCGAAGAAGAATAATACTGCAAACACACCAAAGTTTGGGTCACTCTTAGTGTGTATGTTCTTCTATTTTCAAAAATTCTTTCCATCAGTCGGTAACATTGTTTGGGAATTACACCTACCTATCACCCATCAAATCAATGATTTCATCAATCAGCTAGGTGATAATTTCAATATGATAATGGATGATTACTTCAACAGATTCTAGGAAAAGATGCATAGCAGGTACAGGATTCCACCTCAGCTAGTGGAAAAGTACAAGGATTTTATATGTTTTAAAGTGGATACCGACTACTGTTAAGTCAATGCAGTAACCCAAGACTCAATCTTTACCGCCTATGGGTTATGAGATAGATTTTGACATTGCTCAATAGAAGATAGATGCCTTTTTAGCACTTCCAAGGCATGCTACCGAGAAAAGATATGGCACCTATGAAGAGGTGAAAGAAAAAGTAAAAATGAGCATTGTAGTACCAAAGGCTGCCAGAAAAGCCACTAGATGTTGGCATTTGTACTGAGTATGTTGACATGATGATATTATATTGTCATTGATGTCAATATGATTGAAGAGTGAACTGACAATATGCTGAAATGTGAACCGGTACAATGTGGTGAACCTGTATATGTGCAAAGAAGTGAACAGGAATATTGAAGCTAAACAGTTGGCAAAGTAAACCAGTATATTGAACAATAGATGAAGTGGTATGTTTGTCCAAGAGAACCGGTATGATGAAATGTGAACCGACATATGGAATGTTCTCTATGAGGACTGAACATGATATGGCTATCGGTTGGTAGTCTTAGCTTAAGGGTTTCCGGTTGATGTGTTCCAAGCCTGTGTGACTCAACCGATGACATTGTGTGATAAGTTAGAATTGTAATGAAGATCCGATCATGTTACCATGTCATCTTGAGCACGTGAAGGATATTGCATGAAGGAGATTGATCCTATCTACCTCAGGAATGTGAGAAGTGTAAACGGTGGAGAACGTGTGATGGGTTACAAGCCGCCATGAAAATGGTGAAGAATACATGATGGAGAATGTCTTGAGATATGTTCAAGACTTTTGTATTCAAATGCAAAGTCTTAAATGGCTAGGATTGAACCGCCTAAATTTCTTAACCTAAATTTTTAGGGTTTAGGGTTTATGCTACCGACCTATCTGTTTCCTATAAGGTCAATGTTATGTTTCTATCTAAAGTTGTTGGTAAATGGTGTGTGTGTGTATCTAAGTAAAGAGATACGTGATTCTTTCTAGACCAGATGAGATAAGAGGATTAATTCCTGCATAGTGTGTGTGTGCAGAAGGAAGGTACTAAAGCGGATATGCATTAGGCATTGAGTGCTATTATCAAATCATTGTAATACCTGTTGATCTTTAACCACTTCAACAGTTGGAAAATCCCTTAACCGGGTAGCTTTAATCAACTTGTTGTAAATCCTTTAACCGGGTGACTCAAACTCATTGAGTTCTTGAAATCCTCTAACAAGGTAACCTCTAACAAGGTTTAATCCTTAACCGGGTGATCTCTAACAGGATCGGTTCCTAGCAAAACCTATTGTAACAGTTTTTAACTGGACTAGTCTCCTAATAGAGTGGACTTCTAAAGAGTTCAAAATCAACTTGTGGGTATTCATCCCCACCGTGGTTTTTCCCAGTTGGGTTTCCACATGAAAAATCTGTGTCATGTGTAGTATTTTTCATGTGATGATTTATGTGTTTTGTGTTTGAAGGTAAATCATGTTGAGCTAGTGGTTATTATGTTTCTAATGATAGATTACCTACTCATGCATAAGGGTGAAATGGAAGTATAGTATTAAGTTGAGTGGAAAGTTAAGTGATTAACCAGTTAATGCTTGTCTCAATCATTCTTAGCTTTACTAGTTGCACTCTGTTTTGGACCAGTGTTACTATTTGTCAGACATTTGCAGTATTTGTAGTCGAACCGGTTTGGGAAAAGAAAATCTGTGCATGTACTAATTCACCCCCCCCCCTCTCAGTACCGGTTAGGTATTTATTGTTCATCATTGAGTTATCAATTGGTATCAGAGCGTCCTACAGGTCCTCTGTGTTGTAAGCTTAAACGCTTGAGGGAAAGATCCTATTGTAATGATGAAGAGAGAAGGTCCAAAGTTCAACAGAGATAACTTCAAAATTTGGAAGGACGAAATGAAGATTTACATCAGAAGCATGGGTGCTCAACACTGGAGCTATGTTGAGAATATTTTTGTTATTCCTACCGGTACTCTCACCGATGATCAAAAGAGAGAAATATAGGAGAATGAGCAAGTCATGGAAGCCCTAATCAGCAGCTTATCTGGCATTGAGTTTATTGATGTCCAGGATAAAGATAATCCCAAAGAAGTTTGGGACACTCTTGAGAGTATCTATGGTGGTGATGAGCATGTAAAACAAGCTAAGGAAGAAATCCTTAGAGGGAAGTTTGAAGACATGTGGATGGTTGAAGGTGAGACCATTCAACATTGTGGAATAAGAATCAAAACTGTTGTTGGAGATATCAAGAGTTCAAGTGGTAAAATGGAAGATTCCACTGTGGTAAGCAAAGTTTTGAGATCCTTATTACCAGTCTATGCAATAAGGGTTGCTGCTATTCATGAGTTCAGATCAATAGACAAGACTAAGGTATCCCTAGACTCCATCATTGAAAAATTGACAGCCTATGAGCTAAATAGTTTTGATGGCAGTGTTCAAAAGACTGAATCGACTTTTAAAGCTTCTGTTGTACCATTTAGAAAAGGAAAAGAAGCGTGCACCAGTGGTGAACCAAGACAGAGCAGAGAAATGGATGATGAGGAGATCCTGATGGAATTTGAAGCTCTTCTTGCTAGGAAACTTCCTAAAGGAACCGGTAAATACAAAGGTAAGCTCCCTTTGAAATGCTTTTCTTGTAATTAGATAGGACATATTGCTATAAATTTTCCTAATGGTGACAGCAAGGACAAACCGAAGAGGTTCAAGAAATTCAAAGGAGGAAATCGGAGAAACTATTTTGTTGCAGTTGATGAAGGTGTCACATATGAGGAATCAGAAGATGAAGAGAATGAAGATATTGTGTTTGTCGCAGTAAAGGAAGATGTGTTAGACAAGAAGGCTCTTGTCTCCCACTTTGATAATTCCAATGAGTGGATTATTGATAGTGGTTGTTCTCACCATATGATTGGTGACTGGAGCAAGTTTCTATCTTTGGAAGAATATGATGGTGGTGTGGTTCATTTTGGTAATGATGCACCATGTATGGTTAAAGGAAGAGGGTCCATCTCTCTGAATGGAAAGAGCAGTGTTGACAATGTGTATTGGGTGGAAGGTCTCAGACACAATCTATTGAGCATTGCCCAGCTAAATGATAGTGGACTTATTCTAGAATTCAAAAATGGAGTGTGCAAAATCAAAGGAAAGAATGGTGAATTGATGGTCACACGTATGCAGACCAAAGGTAACTTATTTCAGCTAAATGCAAATGTAAGCACATCTCTTATGGCTAAATTTGATGATAGTTGGATATGGCATAGGAGACTCTACCATGTAAACTTTTATAACATTGTGAAGGCCAGTAAGACCAAGGCAGTTAGAGGATTGCCGGTGCTGAGCAAACCGAAAAATCCTTTGTGCAGAGAATGTCAACTGGGGAAAATGTCTTCCTCAACTTTCAAAGGTAAATCCTTCATAGCAAACAATTTACTTGATCTTGTGCATACTGATTTGTGTGGTCCTATGAAAACTAGGAGTGTGCAGGGAGATAGGTATTTCATGATTCTAGCTGATGATTGCTCAAGAATGATGTGGGTCACATTCTTGAAAGATAAGTCTAAAGCTTTTGGAAAATTCAAAGCTTTCAAAGCACTGGTAGAAAAGGAAAGCGATAGAAGAATCAAATGCCTTAGAATTGATCAAGGAGGAGAGTTCACCTCGAGTGAATTCAACAAATATTGTGAAGAAAACAACATCAAGAGGCAACTATCTGCCCCCCAGACTCCATAGCAGAATGGCTTAGCACAGAGAAACAACCGGACTATGGTTGAAGCAGTTAGAACCATGTTGATCCAATGAAAATTTGCTCACACCTTTTGGAGAGAAGCGGTGAGCACTGCAGTATACACAATGAACTAGGTACTCATCAAGAAAGGAAAGGATAAGACTCCTTATGAGTATTGGACCGGTAAGACACCAATGGTAAGCTACTTTAGAATGTTTGGTAGCAAATGTTATATCAAGAGGAGTGAACATCAGAGAAAGTTCGATGCAAAATGTGATGAAGGAATATTCCTAGGATATTCCACCAAGAGCAAAGCTCTCAAATGTTTCAACAATAGGACTCAGAGAATTATTGAAAGCATCAATATTAGAGTTGATGAAAACTCTGGAAAACCTGAGGAAACCGGCAGTAACCTTCTGGGAACTAGTTGCTAATCAGCCAAGTACCAGTAACATTGTTCCCACAATAGTAGATGTTGATGTTGATGAAGATGAGGATGAAGAAGAAAAGCAGGAGGAATCAGTCAAGAGCATTCCTTGATATGTCAAACTGAATCATGATCCAAAGTAGATCATAGGAGATAAGGATGCAGGAATCCTTACAAGTAGAAAGGTCAAAGAAAATTCTTGTATGATCTCTGAATTTGAGCCTAAATCATTCAAAGAGACACATAAAGATGAAGACTAGATCAAGGCAATGGAGGAGGAACTTGACCAGATAGAGAAGAATGTTACATGGTATTTGGTACCCAGACCGGAGCATAAAAATGTCATTGGTACCAAATGGGTTTTCAGAAACAAGCTAAATGAGGATGGCACGGTGGTAAGGAACAAAGCCAGACTAGTATGTAAAGGATATGCTCAAGAAGAAGGAGAAGACTATGGAGAAACCTTTGCCCCAGTAGCCAAATTGGAAGGAGTTCGTATGCTTCTTGCATATGCAGCTTTTAAAGGATTCAAGGTATACCAAATGGATGTAAAATATACATTCCTAAATGGAATACTCGAAGAGGAAGTGTATATAGAGCAACCAGATGGGTTTGCCCTATCAGAAGACAGTGGCATGGTGTGTAGGCTACATAAAGCCTTGTATGGACTGGAGCAGGCACCTAGAGCATGGTATGAATGCTTGCACTCCCACCTTGTGAAGATTGGATTTGAAAGAACAAGTGAAGATAGCAATATCTACTTGAAATCAGAAGGAGATCATATTCTGATCTGTGAAGTATTTGTTGATGACATCATCTTTGGAGATGATGACAAGATGAGTCATGAATTTGCTGATGAGATGAAAAAGGAGTTTGAAATGTCACTCATAGGGGAGATTAAGTTCTTCATTGGACTACAGATTCAACAAATGAAAGATGGAATCTTTATTACTCAGTCCAAGTATGTCAAAGAGGTGTTGAAAACCTTTGGCATGGAAGATAGTAAATTGGTTGGTACACCAATGGTGACCAGTTGTAAGCTATCAAAAGAAGATGACTTAGCGGTGGTAAATGAGAAGGATTACTAATCAATGATTGGTAAGTTGCATTATGTAGTGCATAGAAGACCGGACATTGCACATGCAGTGGGTATTACCACTTGGTAGCAGTCAAGAGGATTCTTAGATATCTGAAGGGAACTATCAACTATGGGTTATGGTATCCATACAATAATGATTTCAACCTGAAAGTGTTCACAGATGCTGATTGGGCTGGTAATGTAGATGACCGAAAGAGCACAACCAGTGGTGCATTCTTTCTCGGTGGTAGACTAGTCTCATGGATGAGTAAAAAGTAGAGTTGTATCTCTCAGTCTAAAGTAGAAGCGGAGTATGTTGCAGCCTTTATGAACTATACCCAGACTATTTGGATGAATCATGTATTGAATGGCTTCAAAGTTCTTGTATCTAAACCAGTAAGCATATTTTGTGACAATACAAGTGCAATCAACATTTCCAAGAATCCGGTTTTGCATGCTAGAACCAAGCACTTTGATCTCAAGTATCATTTATTGAGGGAAAAGGTTCAAAAAAAAGAAGTTGTACTAGAACATGTTTCCAATAAGGAGCAGTTAGTAGATATATTCACCAAGCCTCTACCAAAGGCTTCATTTACCTATTTAAGAGGTGAACTAGGGGTGTTGCCCCTTCAAGAGGTAAATTTAAAGTATGTACTCCATATTAGTCAGGTATTGCAATGTCCAAATTTTTCTGGATTGATGTGTTGAAGGATGCTACTCCTCAGGGAGAGCAGTATAGTGGAACAGGAAAACTTATGCCTCCACTTTGGCACTGTTGTCAAGGGGGGAGAAGATGTAAAGTAGAGAAGTAAGATGTGAAGAGGAGAAGATATACACAGCTATGGGGAGAAGATGTGATGCAGAAAGTGAGATCTTTGTATATTGCCATCAATGCCAAAGGGGGAGATTGTTGGCATTTGTACTGAGTAATTTGACATGATGATATTATGTTGTCATTGATGTCAATATGATTGAAGAGTGAACCAGCAATATGCTGAAATGTGAACCGGTACAATATGGTGAACCAGTATATGTGAAAAGAAGTGAACAGGAATATTGAAGCTAAACAGTTGGCAAAGTAAACCGGTATATTGAGCAATAGGTGAAGTGGTATGTTTGTCCAAGAGAACCGGTATGATGAAATGTGAACAGGCATATGGAATGTTCTCTATGAGGACTGAACATGATATGGCTATTGGTTGGTAGTCTTAGCTTAAGGGTTTCCCGTTGATGTTTTCCAAGCCTGTGTGACTCAACTGATGACATTGTGTGATGAGTTGGCATTGTAATGAAGATTCGATCGTGTTGCCACGTCAGCTTGAGTGCGTGAAGGATCTTGCATGAAAGAGATTGATCCTATCTACCTCACGAATGTGTGAAGTCCTTGTAAATGGTGGAGAACGTGTCATGGGTTACAAGCCACCATGAAAACGGTGAAGAATGAACGATGGAGAATGTCTTGATATATGTTCAAGACTTTTGTATTCAAATGCAAAGTGTTCAATGGCCAGGATTGAAACGCCTGAATTGCTTATCCTAAATTTTTAGGGTTTAGGGTTTATGCTACCGACCTATATGTTTCCTATAAGGTCTATGTTGTGTTTCTTTCTGAAGTTGTTGGCAAATGGTGTGTGTGTGTGTCTAAGTAAAGAGATACGTGATTCTTGCCAGACTAGATGAGATAAGAGGATTGATTCTTGCATAGTGTGTGTGCAAAAGGAAGGTACTAAAGTGAATTTGCATTAGGCATTGTGTGCTATTATCAAATCATTGTAATACCTATTGATCTTTAACCACTTCAACAGTTGGAAAATCCCTTAACCGGGTAGCTTTAATCAGTTTGTTGTGAATTCTTTAACCAGGTGACTCAAACTCATTAAGTTCTTGAAATCCTCTAACAAGGTAACCTCTAACAGGGTTTAACCCTTAACTGAGTATTTAGCCATCCCTTAACCAAGTGATCTCTAACAGGATCGGTTCCTAGTAGAACCTGTTGTTACAGTCTTTAACTGGACTAGGCTCCTAACAGAGCGGACTTCTAAAGAGTTCAAAAGCAGCTTGTGGGTATTCATCCCCACCGTGGTTTTTCCCAGTTGAGTTTCCACGTGAAAAATCTGTGTGTCATGTGTAGTATTTTTCAAGTGATGATTTATGTGTTTTGTGTTGGAAGGTAAATCATGTTGAGCTAGTGGTTATTATGTTTCTGATGATAGATTACCTACTCATGCATAAGGGTGAAATGGAAGTATAGTATTAAGTTGAGTGGAAAGTTAAGTGATTAACTGGTTAATGATTGTCTCAATCATTCTTATCTTTACCGGTTGCACTCTATTTTGGACCAACATTACTGTCTGTTAGACATTCGTAGTATTTGTAGTCAAATCGGTTTGGGAAAAGAAAATTTGTGTCTGTACTGATTAACCCCCCCCCTCTCAGTACCGGTTAGGTATTTATTGTTCATCATTGAGTTATCACTATAATGATCAAGGATTTAACTGAGAAGTTTGGAGAAGGTTCTACGTCCACACCTACTAAGACAGCAAGAAGGAAGAGTGATCAAATTTCGGTTGAGGATGAATCTGAAGCTCAAGAAGAAGCAATTACACTGAGCACTGAGTTGTCAAAGGGCAAAGTTTTGAAAAGAAAGAAATGGGATACAACCAAGGTACCACCGACCATGCCAGCAAAGCGAACGAACACTAGATCATCTACTGCGTCACCCGGTAAGAAGCAGAATAATGTAGAAACGCCTAAGGTTACAAAAACTTATAGAAAGAAGACCAGAAGACTAATTTTGGATAAAGAGGCAAGTGACACAGAGTTAGAAGATGTAAATAAATTTCAAGTTGTAAAAAGCACAAGTAAGATGTACATAGTGTTGATAATTTTTGTGTAAAATCTATGCAATATGGTGGATTTGGGTCGTTTAGATATGTAAAATATGATACAAGATCAGATGAAGAGAAGAGGAAAATAGAAGAGACTGTAATTTGTACACTTCTCAAGTTCTAAGTAGTTCCATTGGAAGTGGTTGGTTTTCTTCCAAAAGCATTGTACTCACATATTGATAATAGATGGAAATATGCTATGGACTCAGAGAACCAAATAAGAGAAAGAGTTTTGGTTCATCTCTTTCCAGATATGTCGGTAGATGACATAAGAGATCATTTGAAAAACTACCAGACAAATTTTCAAGTAAAACAAAGGGCCTTGAAAATGATGAATGGCCTATATCTTGAAGTTGAAAATGAAACTAAAGAAAAATGGAAGAAAATATTCAGGATTCAGGTTGAAGAGCCAAAAGGTGAAGTAGAAATAGTTGACATCAGCGAGAAAGATCTTGCTTCCACTATTCAGTTAGATGAGAATGTAATGGACACTGGAGCACAAGAAGGAGAAATGATAGAAGGGAGCTCCTATGCCAAACTGATATCGAGTGAATCAGTTGTGGAATAGATTAAGTCCTATCCTCCGATCACCCAACAAGTTTCAACCAAGAAACTTTAGGACACAGATCAAGGTACAGAGGGTCAAAAGGATAAACCAGTTGAATCTACCTCTCAGGCCACCGGAAAGCAATCTTCCCAAGTACCATCAAGTACCGAGACAATTGCCACTAAAACTCCAAGCAAGGAAACACCAAAGGATACAAAAGAGGCTACAGGAACTGACAAACTTGTTGTCTCTACCGAGCAACATACTGAGGAAGGACAAGTCTCAAAAACCATTGTACCCATTCAACCAGAGAAGGCATCATCATCAAAGGAGAAGAAAGAAAAAAGACACAGTTTTAAGATAGATCTGTCTAAGCCCATTGTGTTACCGAATGTTGACATTACAAAATTGAAAGGGCAAGAACTTATAGAATTTGGTGAGCTTTGTAAAGCCAAAGCAGAGCAGGAAAGATAGATAGCTATTCAGCAGAAGAACCGAGTACTTCCGAAGGTCAAAACATTATTGGCAGACATGATACCTGAAGCTACCGTCAATAGAGATGTTGTCATCCATGTGCAACTAGATGAACTACTCACTCAATTGGAGGAATCAGGAGTAGAAGCATCAGAATACCTTAGCAAATTGAAAGATAAAGAGCTAACTGCCAAGATGATTGAAGAAGTGCAGAAAGCAAATTGCTATAGGTAAAATAAAGCTTATTAAATTCATTGATGAGTTGTCCCCTCAAATCAAGCATATTATTTAATTATTCCAGAAGTTATGTACATTCTCATTCTTCATCAAAGATATCAAGAATAAGACTGAAGTCATTGAAAAAGAGATTACCAATCTCTCAAATAAATTGACTACCGAGCCAGATTCTCTTCAGAATTTTTATACAAGGCTACAAACCCTTATGGCTCAACAGTTAGAACTTCAGAATGAAGAGAATAAAATAAGGATGGATATCATGACTCTTCAAACATTATTTATTCCCCATTTGTCATCAATTCAAGAGCAAATCAACTGAGCTACCCAATTGTCAACTCAAGTAGAGGGAAGCACTTTAGATGGTTTGATCACACTATCAGTTGATATTACAGTTCAGAATTCACTAATGGAAAGTGTCAGGGATGCACTTACCAACGCTCTTACAGAAGCTCGTACAAAGTATAAATCTATTTTTGATCAGTTTCCCCCACCAAATGGTAACTAGTTTTGATGTTTGTCAAAAAGGGGGAGTGTACCGAGTATACAGAGTATCTGAGTGTACAGAGTTTATCATATATACTGAGTGTACAATTGAAATTGACAGGGGGACCATGGAACATCAAGAGCATAAAATACAGAGCATGGAACATCAAGTTATGTGCGGAATATTGATAAGGGGAGTATGTATTTGTTGGCATTATATGAACTAGTATGAAGACATAATGATATTGTATGTTGTCATTGATGTCAATATGTGACAAGATGTGAACCGGCACATGTGATAGGTGAGAAGAGAGAGGAACCGGCATATGTATGAACCGGTATGTATGCCAAGTGAAGCGGCATATTTGTTCAAGGTGAACCAGCATGTAGTTATGGGAACCAGCACATGGAAGCATGGTGTGACTATCGATTGGTAGGTAGCTTCCACTTCAGGATTTTCGGTTGGAGTACCTCAAGCCTGTCTGACTCAATCGGTGATCTTTGTGTGATGAGTTAGAAGTATAATGGAGAACAGATCATGTTGTCACATAAGCTCTGTGCACGTGAAGGATCTTGCATGAAAAAGACTATTCCTATCTACCTTAGGAATGTGCGAAGTCTGTCAAACGGTGATAACGCGTGATGGGTTATCAGCCACCATGAAATCGGTGGATAATGGATGATGGAGAATGTCTTGAGATTGATTCAAGACTGTTGCATTTAATGCAGTATGACTCAATGGTCAGGATTGAACCACTTGAATTGCTTAACCTAATAGGTTTAGGGTTTAGGGTTTTTGCTATCGACCTGTCTGTTTCCTATAAGGTCGATGTTGTGTTTCTTTCTAAGGTTGTTGGAAAAAGTTGTAAGTGTGTATCCAAGGGAAGTGATACGTGATACTTGCCAGACCAAAGGAGAGAAGAGATACCTAGAAAGTGAATGTGCAAAAGGAGAAGAGGAGCCAAAACAGATCTGCATTAGCATTGAGTGTTGTTACCAGATCATTGTAATTCCTATTGATCTCTAACCACTTCAACAGTTGTGAAATCCCCTAACAAGGTAGCCTTAACTGGCTTGATGCAAAATCCCTTAACAGGGTGGTCTTAATAGGCTTGATTCAAATCCCTTAACCGGCTAACTCGAGGTTAATGAGTTCTGAGAAGCTATAGAGCTCTGGAGATCCTTTAGCTATTGAGTTCTTGAAATCCTCTAACAAGGTGACCCTAACCGGGTTTAACCCTTAATCGAGTATTATAGCCATCCCTTAACCGAGTGATCCCTAACAGTATTGGTTCCTAGCAGAACCTATTGTAATGTCTTTAACTGGACAAGGCTCCTAACAAAGCAGACTTCAAAAGAGTTCAAAAGCTACTTGTGGGTATTCATCCCCACCATGGTTTTTTCCAGTTGGGTTTCCACGTGAAAAATATGTGTGTCATGTGTAATACTTTTATCTTGTGATGCTTTGTTTTTACCTGTTGAGTATATGATGGTTTTATGTTTTATGTCTGTCTATAAAACATATTGAACTCACTGTTATGAAGATCTGATGTTAGTTTTCCTATTTCATGCATGAGAGCGTAATAGTACTATAGTATTGAGCTAAGAGGAAAGCTTAGTGAGTGACCGGTTTATGACAGTTCGAGCTGTATTGGAGGTTACTAGTTGCACTCTTTTTTAATCAGTGTCCCTGTTTGTCAGTCATTTGGAGTATTTGTGTTTGTACTGATTCAACCCCCCCCTCTCAGTACCGGTTTGGTACTAGTGGTTCATCATTGAGTTATCAGTATTTGAACAATGTATTTACTGACATTTTGTTAGCATTATGTGAATCGGCATGGCATTACGTGAACCAGCATGAAGACATAATGATATTGTATGTTGTCATTGATGTCAATATGAGACATGGTGTGAACCAGAACATGTGATAGGTGAAGAGAGAGGAACCAGCATATGTATGAACCGGTTTATATACCAAAGTGAAGCGGCATATTTGTTCAAGGTGAACCGGCATGTAGTTATGGGAACCGACATGTAGTTATGGGAACCGGCACATGGAAGCATTGTATGACTATCGGTTGGTAGGTAGCTTCCACTTCAGGGTTTCCGGTTGGAGTACCTCAAGTCTCTGTGACTCAATCGGTGATCTTTGTGTGATGAGTTAGCAGTATGATGGAGGACAGATCGTATTGCCACGTAAGCTCTGTGCGCATGAAGGATCTTGCATGAAGAAGGCTATTCCTATCTACCTCAGGAATGAGTGAAGTCTGTCAAATAGTGATAACGCATAAAGGGTTATTGGCCACCATGAAATCGGTGGATAATGGATGATGGAGAACATCTTGAGATCGATTCAAGATTGTTGCATTTAATGCAGTAAGATTCAACAGTCAGGATTGAATTGTTTGAATTGCTTAACCTAACAGGTTTAGGGTTTAGGGTTTTTGCTACTGACCTGTATGTTTCCTATAAGGTTGATGTTGTGTTTCTTTCTGAAGTTGTTGGAAAAAGTTGTGAGTGTGTATCCAAGAGAAGTGATATGTGATTCTTGCCAGACCAGAGGAGAGAAGAGATATCTGCAAAGTGAATGTGCAAAAGGTGAAGAGGAACCTAAATGGATCTGCATTAGCATTTAGTTCTATTAATAGATAATTGTAATACCTGTTGATCTCTAACCACTTCAATAGTTGTAAAATCCCCTAAGAGGGTAGCCTTAACTGGCTTGATTCAAAATCCCTTAAATCGGGTGGTCTTAACCGGCTTGATTAAAATCCCTTAACTGGGTAACTCGAGGCTAATGAGTTCTGAGAAGCTAGAGAGCTTAGGAGATCCTTTCAGCTATTGAGTTCTTGAAATCCTCTAACAAGGTGACCTTACCGAGTTTAACCCTTAACCGGGTGATCCCTAACAGGATCGGTTCCTACCAGAACCTATTGTAATGTCCTTAACCAGACAAGGCTCCTAACAGAGCAGACTTCTAAATAGTTCAAAAAGAAGCTTGTGGGTATTCATCCCCACCATGGTTTTTCCTAGTTGGGATTCCACATGAAAAAATATGTGTGTCATGTGATGCTTTGTTTTACTGATTAAGCACATGAAGGTTCTATGTTTTATGCTTGTCTATAAAACATATTGAACTCACTATTGTGAAGATCTGATGGTTAAGTTTACTTGTTTATTGAATGAGAATATAATGATACTATAGTATTGAGCTAAGAGGAAAGCTTATTGAGTGACTAGTTCAAGACTGATTGAGTTGTACTAAATGTTACCGGTTGCACTCTGTTTTACCAGTATCCCTGTTTGTCAATCATTTGGAATACTTGTTGTCAAACTAGTTTTGGACTGTATTTGTGTTGGTACTGATTCACCCCCCCCCTCTCAGTACCGGTTTGGTACTAGTGGTTCATCACTGAGTTATCAATTGGTATCAGAGCACTCCAGGTCCTTTGTGTTGTAAGCTTAACCGCTTGAGGAAAAGATCCTAGTCAAATGATGAAGAGGGAAGGTCCAAAGTTTAACAGGGAAAATTTTGGTATATGGAAAGACAGGATGAAGATATTCATCAAAAGCATGGGTGTTCAACACTGGAGTTATGTTGAAAATGTATATGTTGTTCCTACCAATACTCCCATCGATGACCAAAAGAGAGAGATACAAGAAAATGTGCAAGTCATGCAAGCCCTCATCAGTAGTCTATCTGACATTGAGTTTATTGATGTTCGGGACAAGGCAAATCCCAAAGAGGTATGGGATGCTCTTGAAAACATCTATGGTGGTGATGAGCATGTAAAACAGGCTAAGGAAGAGAGCCTGAGAGGGAAGTTTGAAGACATGCGGATGGTTGAAGGAGAGACCATTCAGTAATATGGAATAAGAATCAAAATAGTTGTTGGAGAAATAAAGAGTGCAGGTGGCAAAATAAAAGATTCCACTATGGTAAGCAAAGTCCTGAGATCCTTGTTGTCGGTCTATGCAATAAGGGTTGCTACTATTCAGGAGCTGAGATCAATAGACAAGTCTAAGGCATCCTTGGACTCCATCATAGCCAAGTTGACAGCCTATGAGCTAAATAGTTTTGATGGTAGTGTTCAAAAGACAGAATCATCTTTTAGAGCCTCTGTTATACCTTCTAGAAAAGGAAAAGAGGCTAGCACTAGTGGGGAACCTAATCAGAGCAGAGAAATGAAGCACTTCTTGCAAGGAAATTCTCAAAAGGAACTGGTAAATACAAAGGTAAGCTACCTTTGAAATGTTTCTCTTGTAACTGGATAGGACATATTGCTATGAACTATCCTAATAGTGACAACAAGGATAAACCAGAAAGGTTCAAGAAATTCAAAGGAGGAAACCGGAGAAATTGTTTTATGGCAGTTGATGAAGGTGTCACAGATGAGGAATCAAAAGATGAAGAGAATGAAGACATTGTGTTTGTTGTTGTAAAAGAAGATGTGGCAGACAAGAAGGTTCTTGTCTCCCAGTTTGATGATTCCAATGAGTGGATCATTGACAGTGGTTGTTCTCACCATATGACTGGTGACCGGAGCAAGTTTCTATCCTTAGAGGAGTATAATGGTGGTGTGGTTCACTTTGGCAATGATGCACCATGCATGGTCAAAGGCAGAGGGTCCATCTCTTTGAATGGAAAGAGTAGTGCTAACAATGTGTACTAGGATGATGGTCTCAGACACAACCTTCTAAGTGTTGCCCAGCTAAATGATAGTGGCCTCACTCTGAAATTCAAGAATGGAGCTTGCAGAATCAAAGGAAAAGATGGTAAATTGGTGGCCACTGGCATGCAGACTAAAGGCAACTTATTTCATCTGAATGCAAATATAAGTACATGTCTTATGGCTAAGCTTGATGATAGCTAGATATGGCACAGGAGACTCTGCCATGTAAACTTTGATAACATTGTAAAGGCTAGTAAGATCAAGGCAGTTAGAGGGTTACTGGTGCTGAGCAAACTGGATAATACCTTGTGTAGAGAATGTCAATTGGGGAAAATGTCTTCCTCAACCTTCAAAGGTAAATCTTTCACTACTGACAACTTGCTTGATCTTGTGCATACTGATTTATGTGGTCCTATGAAAACTAGAAGTGTGCAGGGTGATAGGTACTTCATGATTCTCACTGATGACTGCTCAAGAATGATGTGGGTCACATTCTTGAAAGACAAGTCTGAAGCTTTTGGGAAATTCAAAGCTTTCAGAGCATTAGTGGAGAAGGAAAGTGGTAAAAGGATCAAATGTCTCAAAACTGATCAAGGAGGGGAATTCACTTTCAGTGAATTCAACAAGTATTGTGAAGAATTTGGCATCAAGAGACAGTTGTCTGCCCCCCGGACTCCACAGCAGAATGGCCTAGCAGAGAGGAATAACCAGAATATGGTTGAAGCAGCTAGAACCATGTTGATCCAAGGGAAGGTAGCTCACACCTTTTGGAGAGAAGTGGTGAGCACTGCAGTCTACACTATGAACTGGGTACCCATCAAAAAGGGTAAGGACAAAACTCCTTATGAGTATTGGACCTATAAGACACCTGTGGTTAACTACTTTAAGGTATTTGGTAGCAAATATTACATCAAGAGAAGTGAACATCAGGGCAAATTTGAAGCTAAATGTGATGAGTGAATATTTTTAGGATATTCCACCAAGAGTAAAGCTTTCAAGTGCTACAACAATAGGACTCAGAGAATTATGGAAAGCATCAATGTAAGAGTTGATGAATCCTCTAAGAAGACTGAGGAAACTGGCAGTGAGCAAGCTGTAAAAGAACTGGTTGCAACCTTCTAGGAACCGGTTGTCAGTCAACCAAGTACCAGTAACAGTGTTCCTGAACCAGTGAATGCTGACACTGATGAAGATGAGGATGAAGAAGAAAAGCAAGAAGAACCAGTTAAGACCATTCCTCGGTATGTCAAGTTGAATCATGATCCCAAGAAGATCATAGGTGATAAGGATGCAGGAATCATTACCAGAAGAAAGATCAGAGAAAACTCATGTATGATCTCTGAATTTGAGCCTCAGTCATTCAAAGAGGCTCATAAAGATGAAGACTGGATCAAGGCAATGGAAGAAGAACTTGAACAGATAGAGAAAAATGGTACATGGTCCTTGGTACCCAGACCAGAGCATAAAAATGTCATTGGCACCAAATGGGTGTTCAAAAATAAGTTGAATGAGGATGGCATAGTGATTAGGAATAAAGCCAGACTGGTATGCAAAGGATATGCTCAAGAAGAAGGTGAAGACTATGGGGAAACCTTTGCTCCTATAGCCAGATTGGAAGGTGTTCATATGCTTCTTGCATATGTAGCTTTTAAGAGGTTCAAGGTATATCAAATGGATGTAAAATCTGCATTCCTAAATGGTGTACTTGAAGAGGAGGTGTATATTGAGCAACCAAATGGGTTTTCCCTATCTGAAGATAGTGACATGGTATGTAGGCTACATAGAGCATTATATGGTCTAAAGCAAGCACCCAGGGCATGGTATGAGCACCTACATTCCCATCTTGTGAAGATTGGATTTGAGAGAACAAGTGAAGATAGCAATATCTACTTGAATTTTGAAGGAGATCAGATTCTGATCTGTGAAGTTTTTATTGATGACATCATCTTTGGTGGAGATGACAAGATGAGTCATGAGTTTGTTGATGAGATGAAGAAAGAGTTTGAGATGTCACTCATAGGGGAGATTAAGTTCTTCATTGGATTGCAAATCCAGTAGATGGAAGATGGAATCTTCATCACTCAGTCCAAATATGTCAAAGAGGTGTTGAAGACTTTTGGCATGGAAGATAGCAAACCGGTTGGTACACCGATGGTGACTGGTTGCAAATTGACAAAAGAGGATGATTTCGCACTGGTTGATGAGAAGGGATACCAATCAATGATCGGTAAGTTGCATTATGTAGTGCATAGCAGGCTGGATATTGCACATGCAATTGGCATTACTGCAAGATTCCAAAAGAGTCCAAGAGAATCTCACTTGATTTCAATCAAGCGGATTCTTAGGTATCTGAAGGGAACAGTTGACTATAAATTGTGGTACCCATACAACAATAATTTCAATCTAAAAGTGTTCACAGATGCTAATTGGGTAGGCAATGTGGATGACCGGAAAAGCACAACCGGTGGTGCATTCTTTCTCGGTGGTAGACTAGTCTCATGGATGAATAAAAAGCAGAGTTGTATCTCTCAGTCTACAGTGGAAGTGGAGTATGTTGCAGCTTTCATGAACTGCACTCAGACAATCTGGATGAAGCATGTACTAGAAGGCTTCAAGATCCCTGTATATGAACTAGTAAGTATATTTTGTGATAACACAAGTGCTATCAATATATCAAAGAATCCGGTTTTACATTCTAGAACCAAGCATTTTGAGCTTAAGTATCATTTCTTGAGGGAAAAGGTTCAAAATAAAGAGATTGCATTGGAGCATGTGTCCAGTAAGGAGAAATTAGCAAAAATATTCACCAAGCCTCTCCCAAAGACAACATTTGTGCATTTGAGAGGTGAATTAGGGGTATTGCCCCCTCAGGAGGTGAACTAAAAGTGATTGTTCCACATCAGTCAAGTATTGGAAAGACAAATTTTTGGTTGATTGGTGTGTTGAAGGATGCTACTCCTCAGGGGGAGCAGCATGATGAAACAGTGATGACTGTACCTCCACTTTGGCATTGTTGTCAAAGGGGGAGAAGGAGTGAAGCAAAGAAGATATCTGCAGCAAATGGGGAGAAGATGTGAAGCAGAGAAGATATCTTTTGTATATTGCCATCAATGCCAAAGGGGGAGATTGTTGGCATTATGTGAACTGGCATGGCATTACGTGAACCAACATGAAGACATAATGATATTGTATGTTGTCATTGATGTCAATATGAGACATGGTGTGAACTGGCACATGTGATAGGTGAAGAGAGAGGAACTGGCATATGTATGAACCAGTTTATATGCCAAAGTGAAGCGGCATATTTGTTCAAGGTGAACAGGCATGTAGTTATAAGAACCGGCACATGGAAGCATTGTATGACTACCGGTTGGTAGGTAGCTTCCACTTCAAGGTTTCCAGTTGGAGTACCTCAAGTCTATGTGACTCAATTGGTGATATTTGTGTGATGAGTTAGCAGTATGATGGAGGACAAATCGTGTTGCCACGTAAGCTCTGTGCGCGTGAAGGATCTTGCATGAAGAAGGCTATTCCTATCTACCTCGGGAATGAGCAAAGTATGTCAAACAGTGATAATGCGTAAAGGGTTATCAGCCGCCATGAAATCGGTGGATAATGGATGATGGAGAATGTCTTGAGATCGATTCAAGATTGTTGCATTTAATGCAGTATGATTCAACAGTCAGGATCGAACCATTTGAATTGCTTAACCTAACAGGTTTAGGGTTTAGGGTTTTTGCTACCGACCTGTATGTTTTCTATAAGGTCGATGTTGTGTTTCTTTCTAAAGTTGTTGGCAAAAGTTGTGAGTGTGTATCCAAGAAAAGTGATACGTGATTCTTGCCAGACCAGAGGAGAGGAGAGAAGAGATATCTGCAAAGTGAATGTGCAGAAGGTGAAGCGAAGACTAAACGGATCTGTATTAGCATTTAGTGCTGTTAAAAAATAATTGTAATACATGTTGATCTCGAACCACTTCAACAGTTGTAACATCCCCTAACAGGGTAGCCTTAACTGGCTTGATTCAAAATCCCTTAAATCGAGTGGTCTTAACCAGCTTGATTAAAATCCCTTAACCGGGTAACTCGAGGCTAATGAGTTCTGAGAAGCTAGAGAGATTAGGAGATCCTTTTAGCTATTGAGTTCTTGAAATCCTCTAACAAGGTGACCCTACCGAGTATCCCTTAACCGGGTGATCCCTAACAGGATCGGTTCCTACCAAAACCTATTGTAATGTCCTTAACCGGACAAGGCTCCTAACAAAGAAGACTTCTAAAGAGTTCAGAAAGCAGCTTGTGGGTATTCATCCCCACCGTGGTTTTTCCCAGTTGGGTTTCCACATGAAAAAATATGTGTGTCATGTGAAATGCTTTTGTCTTGTGATGCTTTGTTTTACCAGTTAAGCACATGAAGGTTCTATGTTTTATGCCTGTCTATAAAACATATTGAACTCACTGTTGTGAAGATCTGATGGTTAAGTTTACTTTTTTATGCATGAGAATATAATGATACTATAGTATTGAGCTAAGAGGAAAGCTTATTGAGTGACCGGTTCAAGACTGATTGAGCTATACTGAATGTTACCAGTTGCACTCTATTTTACCGATAACCCTGTTTGTCAGTCATTTGGAATACTTGCTGTCAAACCGGTTTTGGACTGTATTTGTGTTGGTACTAATTCACCCCCCCCCCCTCTCAGTACCGGTTTGGTACTAGTGGTTCATCATTGAGTTATCACATTTCAGTTTATTTTGCAAGTATATAGATTTTCTATTATGACTTTTGAAAGGAGTTTTTTCAAACATACCAAACTAATGTCAAAAGGGGAGATTGTTGCTATTTACTAAGTTGTCATTAGTTTTATGCCCAAAGTCATCCTATATACACTAGTCGGTTAATACTACCGACAAGTTCAGTCGATAAATACCAAGGTTATTAGTGTCGGTTACAGAAGAGAGACAAGCCACCGAGATGATATACACCGAGCTATGAACCAAGACGAATACAAAATGTCTACCGAGTAAGGTTCATATGTCTACCGAGCAGCAAAGAAGGAATACCGAGTTAATTTGAACTGAGTGGAAACATGTTACTAGATTCAATGAACCTGGTCACACATGTGAAACATGTTACAAGATTTGAGAAGATGAAACCGTTATTACATAGGAAATTGCATTTAATTATTTTGTATGATTTTGAGGAAGAATATCCAATGAAATAATTTCTATGTTTATTCATTCAATAAAATATGTTTGTATGATCGAAGCATGAACAGATCGCCATCTTAGAAATCTATATAAACAGAATGATTTGAGTATTTGAGAGATGACATGACAATCAAGAGAGAAGATACAAAGTGATGATATATTGAAGAAAGAAGATTGATAGGGATATTCAGAGGTTACCGAGAAAGTTTCAAAGAACAATTTAAGGGACAGAGTATATAGAAGTGGTTACCGAGTTTATTTATCAATTACCAAGGAATGTTATGAGAAAGGTAATTTTATATTGAGCACATAGAATCTGCGATAATATTTCAGATGTGAAGTT
This sequence comes from Cryptomeria japonica, assembly GCF_030272615.1. Lineage (NCBI taxonomy): Eukaryota > Viridiplantae > Streptophyta > Pinopsida > Cupressales > Cupressaceae > Cryptomeria > Cryptomeria japonica. The sequence goes on along the minus strand of NC_081408.1, from coordinate 592,024,697 downwards.
GCAGATATTTTGTAAAGATTTTGATTGAATTATTAAGTTGTGTTAGAAACCTTTAACAGGGTAAAAGACTTTAATAAAGTCTATAAATTGTAAAGCCTTTAACAAGGTACAACATTTTGAAAAAGTGTTTGTAAAATCCTTTAGCAAGGTAGATCTAAAGATCTTTATACTCCTAACAGGGTAAGCTATCAGAAATAGCTAAACATGTAGCTCTAACCGAGCAATCTTGATTATTACAGTAGTGAAGTTGTGCGTGACCAAAAATCTTTGTGTTATGGAGTGAAATTTTGATGGATGTTATTTCTATGATTATGTTTCAATATTGTATATTTATGAGATTAGCAATACTTAGTTTGTGTTTATCAGTAAAATTGTTTTTCAAGAAAAGTTTTGAAGTATTGATTCACCCCTCCCCTCTCAATACATTAGCTTTCCAAGTCAGACCTAACACCAATATGGTATCGTAAGGGGTCGTATGTTGTCCTTAGGGGTCATATGATGTCCCATTACCCCTTAGGACACAATATGACCCATAATGACACAATTTAGTGTCTTAAGGGGCATATGGTGTCCTAAGGGGTCGCGAGACACAATATGACCACTTAAGACACCATAGGACCCATAACAACCCAATATGGTGTCATAAGGGGTTGTATATTTTTCTTAGGGGTCATATGGTGTCTCATGACCCCTTAGGACACAATATGACCCATAACAACACAATTTAGTGTCTTAAGGGGTCATAAGATGTCCTAAGGGGTTGTAGGACACAATATGACCCCTTAGGACACCATAGGACCCATAACAACCCAATATGGTGTCATAAGGGGTCGTATGCTGTCCTTAGGGGTCATATGGTGTCCCATGACCCCTTAGGACATAATATGACCCATAACAACATAATTTAGTGTCTTAAAGGGTCATATGGTGTCCCATGATACCTAATGACACCATATGGTATCATAAGGGGTTGTATGTTGTCCTTAGGGGCCATATGGTGTCCCATGACCCCTTAGGACACCATATGACCCATAACGGCACAATTTGGTGTCTTAAGGGGTCATGTGACCCATAATGACACCGTATAGAGTCGTAAAGGGTCATATTGTGTCCTACGGGGTCATATGACACAATATGATCCCTTAGGACACCATATGACCCCTAACGACACCATATGGTGTCATTAGGGATCATATGACCCATAATGGCATCATATAAAGTCATAAAGGGTCATATTATGCCCTAAGGGGTCATATGGTGTCTTAAAGGGGTCATATGAAACAATATGACTCCTTAGGACACAATATGACTCATAACGACACAATTTGGTGCCTTAAGGGGTCATATCATGTCCTAATGGGTTGTAGGACACAATATGACCCCTTAGGACACTATAGGACCCATAACGACCCAATATGGTGTCATAAGGGATCATATGTTGTCTTTAGGGGTCATATGGTGTCCCATGACCCCTTATAACACAATATGACCCATAAAGACATAATTTGGTGTTTTAAGGGGTCATATGATGTCCTAAGGGGTCGTAGGACATAATATGACCCCTTAGGACACCACACGACCCATAACAACCCAATATGGTTGCATAAGGGGTCGTATGTTGTCCTTGGGGGTCATATGGTGTCCCATAACCCTTGAGGACACAATATGACCCATAACAACATAGTTTGGTGCCTTAAGGGGTCATATGGTGTCCTAAGGACTTGTAGCACACAATATGACACCTTATTACACCATAGGACCCATAACAACCTAATATGGTGTCATAAGGGGTCGTATGTTGTCCTTAGGGGTCATATGGAGTCTCATGGCCCCTTAGGACACAATATGACCCATAATGACACAATTTGGTGTCTTAAGGGGTCATATGGTGTCCTAAGGGGTTGTAGGACATAATATGACCCCTTAGGACATCATAGGACCCATAACGACCCAATATGGTGTCATAAGGGGTCGTATATTGTCCTTAGGGGTCATATGGTGTCTCACAACCCCTTAGGACACAATATGGTGTCTTAAGGGGTCATATGGTGTCCTAAGGGATCGTAGGACACAATATGACCCCTTATGACACCATAAGACCCATAACGACCCAATATGGTGTCATAAGGGGTCGTATGTTGTCCTTAGGAGTCATATGGTGTCCCATGACCCCTTAGGACACCATATGACCCATAACAAAACCATTTGGTGTCTTAAGGGGTCATATGACCCATAACGACACTGTATAGAGTTGTAAAGGGTTATATTCTGTCCTAAGGGGTCATATGATGTCTTAAAGGGGTCATATGGCATAATATGACCCCTTAGGATACATTATGACCCATAATGACACATTTTGGTGTCTTAAGTCGTCATATGGTGTCCTAAGTGATCGTAGGACACAATATGGACCCCTTAGGACACCATAGGACCCATAACAACCCAATATGGTGTCATAAGGGGTTGTATGTTGTCTGTAGGGGTCATATGGTGTCTCATGACCCCTTAGGACACCATATGACCCATAATGACACCAAAACGATACCATATGGTGTCATAAGGGGTCATATGACCCATAACAATTTCGTATAAAGTCGTAAAGGGTCATACTATGTCCTAAGGGGTCATATGAAATAATATGACCCCTTAGGACACAATATATCTCATAATGACACAATTTGGTGTCTTAAGGGGTCATATGGTTTCCTAAGGGGTCGTAGGACACAATATGACCCCTTAGGACACCATAGGACACATAACGACCCAATATGGTGTCATAAGGGGTCATATGTTGTCCTTAGGGGTCATATGGTGTCTCATGACCCCTTAGGACACCATATGACCCCTAATGACACCATATGGTGTCATAAGGGGTCATATGACCCATAACAACACCGCATAGAGTCGTAGAGGGTCATATTATGTCCTAAGGGATCATATGGTGTCTTAAAGGGGTCATATGACACAATATGACCCCTTAGGATACAATATGACCTATAACGACACAATTTAGTGTCTTAAGGGGTTATATGGTGTCCTAAGGGGTTGCAGGACATAATACGACCCCTTAGGATACCATAGGACCCATAATCTCTCTCTCCCTCTCCCCTAATCTCTCTATCTCTCTCCCTTCCCCCTCCCCATCTCTCTCCCTTCCCCCTAGCCATCTCTCTATCTCTATCTCTCTATATCCCCCCTCTCTCTCTCTCCCTCTCCCCTAATCTCTCTCTCTCTCTCTCTCTCTCTCTCTCTCTCTCTCTCTCTCTCTCTCTCGCCCCTAATCTCTTTATCTCTCTCCCCTAATCTCTCTCTCTCCCCCCAATCCCCCCTCTCCCTCTCCCTCTCACTAATATCGTATACTAATTTATTTATAAATTAATATATTAAAATATTATATATTAATAAACAATATATTAATTATGTGCAAATTTAGTTAGTGAATTTACTTATTAAAATCGGATATCCAATTTTTGTTGTACAAATTTCAAATTTTGGCTCAGGAATGCTTTGGGATTTGGCTTGGAAGTGACAAGCCTGGAAAATCAATTGAAAAAATGTGTTTTTCAGTATTCCTTGATTTTCCAGACTTTACACTGGTGGTTGATGACTTTTTTTGTAGCCAAAATTGATAAAATGAAAAGGGTTTTTTAAGGATGTTCTCAGCTTTCCAACAATATAAGGCTTGTCTTATTTCGACTTTAATAAATTATTATTATTTATTTTCTAATTGAATTCTGACAATAGTCCTGATTGATAGACTGATTGAAAAACACTCATAACTTTCAAACGGTATAACATTTTTTGAATCTAAAACATGCATCACATCCTATGCTTTATTTACTATAGGGAAAAAAAAAAAATTAAAAAATTCATAAGGTTTGACCAAGTTAAGGTGGTCAGACGTAGGAGTTTCTAAATTTCTGAAAAGCTGTAGTAAAAAATTCATAAATAATTATTTACTTTATAAAAAATTATAAAAAAATATGTGTCACATTCGAACATGAGTCTAATACATATATTATAAATATTATAAAAAAAATATTATGATTTTATTGTAATTAGGGTGGTCAGACATACGTCTACTTCTTATCTTTTTCCTGAAATTTTAGTACCACTACATTGAAATTTGAAATTTTCATCAAATAGGACTTTCTTTTTTCAAAAACAACTAGTAGCTTGGAAACTACATTCAATTTTCTATAGATTCTCTTACATATTTTAAAAATAATGTTCACAACTTATTCAAATTTTCATGTCAAGTTGCATAACTCTGATTTTTTGAAATTTTATTGCCACTTAAGGACTTGTTTTGGCACACCATGATCATGTGCATACCCATATACAAACTTACAAAAAATAGAAACCCTATTATTTCTAGCCCTTATTGAAAAATTGAAATTTTTGAACTACTATCCATGACTTTAGAAAAAATAAGATTCATTATTATTCACCAAATCAAACAAAAATCAAAATAAAAAATTTGTGGTGATGCAAGATTTCTCTTACACCCTGGATGCTCGTGTGTCATATATGTTATGTAATCCTCTTGATAACAACATGTTATGTTAAAAGATGTGATTTTTCATGAAGGGTTAGTTTATGTTCTTCAACAAGGCCATGTTGAGAAGTCAAAATTATTTTTTTATTTTATTATGACTGATGATATAGTTAAATGACAATCTCACAAATATTTTAGTTCCTAGTATCACAAGTCCATAAAAGCCCTCTTTTAACCCTAGTTAAATTTTAAGATCTACAAGAAAGATAAGAACATTTAGTATCACATATCATAGTACAAGTCAAGAACATGAAGAGAAATAGAGAAGTGAGATAATAAACTTTTCTAAATACTTTCACAAGCTGATTTTGAAACATCATGTTTTTAAGATGCATGTACTAATGAGACCTTTAGGTGAAAATGATACAAGAAGAGATATATTTTATTCATAGGAATGATACTTGGGTTCTTATAAAGCTTCCACATGATAAAAAGAAAAATTGGTACAAAGAGAGTCTACAAGACTAAGTATAGTATGATGGTAGTATTGAAAGATACAAGGCACAATTAGTTACTAAATCCTTCAGAAAAATGTATGAAATATACTATGGATAGATATGTATACCAATAGAAAGATAAAAGGCCACTAGAATGGTGGTTTCACTAGAAACACAAACAAAATGAGGCATACATCACATGGATGTAAAATGTACCTTCTTAAATAGCTACTTAGAAGAAGCCTATTTTCAGCAATTATATTGTTTTGGAGTGAATATAAAGAGCACCAAGTCTATAAGTTGAAGATAGCATTGTATGTCCTCAAACAAGAAACAAGATCATGGCATACTAGGAATAATGGATACTTTCAACATAATGGTTTCAAGAGAAAAAAGAGTGAGCCTGCTTGTTACTACAAGAAAGAAGGTAATGATATTCTTAAAGTAATTTTGTATGTTGATGATTTATTGTATATGGCCAATAGTTCTAAGATAAATAATGAATTTCGAATTTCTATGATGATTTAGTTTGAAATGAAATATTTGGATCTTATGCAATATTTGCTAGGAATAGATATTCATCAAAATGGAGGTGGAATTCGTATTTTTTAAATTATGCAAAATATATATTGAATAATTTCAGTATGGTTGATTGAAAACCAATATCCACTCCAAATTCTCATGGGTTAGTGTTTTATAGAGAGGATGGTTCCTAATTAATCAATGAGATAAGTTATACAAGTATCATTTGTTTTGTTTCTAATTCAGACAAGACTAGCTATTGCTTATTCAATTTCTCTTATTTTGAGATATATGACTAGGCCATTCAAAATCTATATGAAGAGAGTCAAGAGAGTACTGAAGCATATGAGATGTACTACAAATTTTAGTATTCATTATTATCCTTCTAAGAGGTTTGAACTTTTTAGCTTTAGTGATTCTGATTATGGATGTAATTTCAATACTCAAAGTCCACATTAAATAATTATTTTTCACATGGTGTAGTGTCCCTCCTAGACTCACATTTTGATTTATGCTTTGATAGACATATTTGGACATATGCATGATGTTTTGATGATTACTCATGACTCTATTTCTATGATACTAATGATGCTAGATACTTTATATGGACATATGCTATTTGATGATTCATATGATTGGTGATACATTCTAGATTATTTGATGGATGGATTTACATTGATGGATTATATGCATTTGGTATTTTTATATGGATCATATGAGTTATGATGTTATGATGATTCTAACCCCTATTTGGTAATTATGGTTTCATTTGATGTATTAATGTGATTGATGTGTGATTGTCTTCGTGAAAGGGATGATGCCTTATCACTCATTGCGAGAATGAGAAGGTGGTGTGATTCTCTTTTCAATTGTATGTTTATCATGATTGTTATATGTTTCATATGTATCCTATTGTGGTTTCTGGATTGTAGGTATCAGACTTCGACTCCACCTAGCTTCACGAGTCTGAGTGTGTCCTATCCCAATGGCAAGTTGTTGGAGATGGCATGGGTTTCTTTCACTCACTCTAGGCTTAGATGTTCACTCGTGCAGGAGCACCTCTTGACTAGGATGATAAGAGAAATAAAGGCTAAAGGTCACACATGGGAATGTGACCTTTCAATCAATATAATAGGATAGTTTTGTTTGTTTGATTTTTGTAATAAACCCCACCTTGTCACCCAATGACATGGATTTGGCAAACTTGATAAGCCACCATGGGCATATGGGCCTAGGGGTATTTATTTGAGTATTTTATAGGTTTTTATGTGTTGGAGATGTCTTAGAAAGGTTTAGGACATGTTGAAACATCTCTAGGTAAGCAGATTTAACATATGTCAAAAGTTGCTCAAAATTGACAACTTTTAATGACAACTTTTGGTTGCAAATAGAAACTTCTTTCCAACAATCACCTTGGTTCAAAAGGTGGTTGATAATTGTTGAGGAAGGTAAAAAATTTCATTCCCAATCATCATTGGGAAAAAGAGAATGACGTTGTAAACATTTGGCATCATTGAAGTAATACAATTCTGAGAATTTCCTTCAATTTTGTTATTTTGCATGGTGTATGGTACGGTACGGATGTTTTAGGATTAGGAAACAACTAAGATGTGTTAGAGTGGCCAATAATATTTCAGATGCATCAATTTTGAGGTCCTAATTAGCCAAGACAAGGAAGAAACCTATAATTTTTTGGAAGTGGTCTAGATTTGACAGTTTTTGTCTAGGGTTTTGCAAAGAAAGGCCTCATCTTGCTGATCCTTCATTGGTGGTTCAAAAATTTGGAGGGGATGCAAGTATGGCCAATTTATTTTAGGATTTTGAAGGCATTTTGCTAGGACCAATTAGAGGCGAGTGTTTGATGCATAAAGGTGGGCAACTCCATGTGGCCATTATGTGTGTGTGTAAGCAAACCGGTCTCACGTCAAGGGTTAGAAGTCTGACCATGGCCTAAGATTTAGGAATTGGTGTATTTTCCATGTCCTAAGAGTCTTCCTTGAGTTGGTTAGGTGAGATAAGGTCTTTTTCTACACACTCCTTTGTAAAATATGCCTAATTGGGGCTATTAGGTCTCCTAACCAAGATAGGGTTTGGATTCTTTTGTTCCCAACCAGTCAGATCCCTTGGGATATGTTTAGTAACTCTCAAAAGGGTATCCAAATCTGGAATTTTTTGTCTAATTCTCTATGGGAAATAAGGAGTTAAGTGTGGAAAACTGGTCTAGCAGGACTACTAAGATTAGTAGGCCTTGTTGCAGCAGTTACCCAAACAGGTAGAGGGAACCTAAAATAAATGATTGAAGGGGGTCTCTCTAATATAGGGGACTTAAAATCAACCCTTAGATATCCATTGTTGCATTGGAGAAGGGACCAAGTTGTTGTTGGTCATAGGGTCCTTAGGAGCCTCTAGAAGACCTCATGAGATGCTCAACGAAAGAGACCTTGTGAGGAAGTCCTATTTGGAAGAAAGAGATGTGGGACTTATAAACTGATATTCCTTAACCCCTTGTACTGTAATGTGATTTCTAGGGTCCTTGGTGTGCTCTTGGATTAGGGTAACCTATCCTATACCTATACCAAGGCTCTGCATCAGATTGGTATCGAGGCATAGGAGGAATCCTTTTGGGAAGGAGGATAGTACATGTCAATAGAAGAATTAGAAGGCAAGGCTAGCAGAATGCCTCCAAAGGTGACAAATGTGGAACTTTCTAGAATGGTGCAAGAGAGAAGAGAAGAGATGATCGGCTTAGAAAGTTGATTGAGAACTTGGAAGGCAGACTAGAGAGAGGAGGACCTGATGGCTCGGAGGAAGTGGGAGAAGAAGAGGAAGTTTCTGCAGAGCATAGGTACTTGGTCAATGCCTTGAAGTCTGTGGAGATGATAACCATGGACCATAAATCAAACCTTCTTATCTTCATAGGGAAAATGGATGTCGATGGAGTGATGGACTGGATAGAGTCCTTAAACAACTTCTTTGAATGTGAAGACATTGCTAACAACCAAAAGATGAATATTTCCAAGTCAAAAATGCAGGGAGAAGCCCTGACATGGTGGAACTTTGTGCAAGGAGAAAGAGTAAAAGAGGGAAGAGGAATGATCACCTCTTGGAAGAAGATTATTGTAGAGGTCAAGGGAGTATATGTACCTGAGGACTATGAAGTCCAATTACATAAGAAAAGGTAGAATCTCAAATAGAAAGAGATGGATGTATGTGCCTATGCTGAAGAATTTCAGAAATTGAGTATAAAGTCTAAGAAGATTGAAGATGAAAGTGAAAGAGTGGCAAGGTATCTAAACAGCCTAAGGTGGAACATACAAGAAGAGTTGAACCTCTTGTAACCTAACACTATTCATAAATGCTATCAATTAGCATTAAAGGTAGAGGAGAATCTCAAGAGAAGACAAGAGCAGAGCAGTAGAGGAAGGAGTAAGCAGCCAAGAGGAAGGAGCAACTTTAGAGGAAGAGGATCAAATTTTGAGTTTCAAGGAGAGAGCAGTCAAGACTCCTGAAGGAATGACAACAACAATAAAGGCAAATTCAGAGGGAGAAGACCTGATTTCAGAGGTAGATCATTAGGAAGAGGAGCAGGACCAATAAAGTGTTTTAACTGTAACCAAGAGGGACACATTGCCAATAGATGCTCGGAGAATATGGGGTCTAGTTCCTAAGGAGAAAGGAGAGCCAACCTAACCCAAGAATTATATTACCAAGGAATTAGTCAACCTAATTCATATGGCTATCTAGAGATAGGAGAGGCACTTATGTTGAGAAGAACCCTCTTGAAGGTACCAACACCTATGGAGCCACCTCAGAGGAAGTCTATCTTCCGCACCACTTGTCAATCAGGAGGAAAGGTATGTAAATTTTTTATTGACTCAAGGTCTACTGAGAATTTTGTGTCCATAGAAATGGTAGCAAAGTTGAAATTGAGGAGGATACCCCATCCATACCCCTATAAGGTGTCTTGGCTCACAAAGGGGCAACAAACACTTGTAGAGGAGTAGTCATGGGTGGAATTCCAAATAGGTGCATATAAAGATAAGATTGTGTTTGATGTTGTTAACATGGATGCTTTTCACCTCTTGTTTGGAAGACCATGGCAGTATGACCTCAAAGCACACCATGATGGATTTAGGAATACCTACTCCATCATAAAGAATGGCAAGGTCATAGAGCTACTGCCCATGACTGAAAACAATGAAGAGAAGAAAGAAATTGAGTCCAAAGTGATGATGATGAAGGGAAAACCATTCCTCAAGGAGATAAAGATGGAGGAAGGAATATGCTTTGCATTGCTTCTAATACCAAAAGAGAAGCTTGTTGTAGATGGCAAAGCAGAAGGAAAGGACAAGGATCTCAGTCCAGAAGTGAAGGAGATCATTGGTAGATACCAAGGAATAGTTGTAGATGGAGTGCCTAAGAGTTTACCGCCAATGAGAGAGATCAGTCACTATATTGACTTGATCCCAGGGGCTACATTGCCTAACAAGGCTGCATACAAACTCACACCACAGCAAAATGAGATGGCAAGGCAGATTCAAGAGTTTCTATATTCTTATCTGATTGGAAAGAGTCTTAGCCCATGTGCAGTCCCTGCAGTTTTGGCACCCAAAAAGGATGGAACATGGAGGATTTTCACTAACTCAAGAGCTCTCAACAAGATCACCATGAGGTATAGATTTCCAATGCCTAGGATAAAGGATTTGTTTGATTGTTTAGGAGGTGCAAAATATTTTTCTAAAATTGATTTAAAGAGTGGATACCACCAAATTAGAATTAGGCCTGGTGAAAGTGTGTCAATGGACTTTGTAATGGGTTTACCTAGGACCCAAAAGGGGTTCGACAGTGTATTTTTGATAGTGGATAGCTTTAGTAAAATGGCACATTTTTTGCCATGTAAATCCACTAGTGATGCATCTTATATAGCAGATTTGTTTTTTTAGAGAAGTAGCACGGATTCATGGACTTCCATTGAACATAGTGTCTGACAAGGATGTCAAATTTGTTGGCCATTTTTGGAGAACTCTATGGAGGAAACTTGGCGCTAATATGCCCTTCTCATCAGCCTATCATCCACAAACAGATGGGCAGACAGAAGTAGTAAACCAATCATTAGGGAATTTGTTGAGATTTCTTACAAAGCAGCATGGTGAAAAGTGGGAGTCAATCTTACCTTAGGTTGAGTTTGCCTTCAATGACATTGTAAACAGAAGCACAAGTCACCATTTCAGATTATGTATGGGTTGCATCCAAGAGGGGTGTTGGAGCTGAGAAAACTACCCCATACGGATCCCATAAGCGTAGATGGTGAGAGGTTTGTTGAAGCTATAAAGGAAGTACATGAGCAGGTTAAAATACAACTTCAAAAGTCATAAGAAAAAAACAAAGAACATGCAGATTAGAAAATGAGAGAGGTAAAGTTTCAAGTTGGAGATTTGGTCTAGGCGAATTTAAAGAAGGAAAGGTTGCCCAAGGGAAAACACACTAAGCTCATGCAGAGGAAAGTAGGACCATGTCAAATATTGAAGAAGTTTGGCACCAATGCTTATGAAATTCAATTACCATCAGACCTTGGCATATCTCCTATTTTTAATGTTTTTTATTTAACTTCTTTTAAAGGTGATCCTAATGCAGGTGACTCACAGCAGGTCCTAGAACATGCAGCAGATATAGACCTTCCTGTTAGTGTAGGTTTTTTATTTTCCTTATGTTAGGGGGTATTTATTTTTTTCCTACACATATATTATTTAAGCTTGCTTAGGTTAATAGGAGTAGTTTATATGAGGACACGTGGCAAAATACTTCAGCTACATGTGTAACTCTCCACCTCACATAGGTAGTTGAGTTACACATCCTCTTTTGGCTTGTTGTGCCACCTCTCATAACCACTATTTTGTCATTTCCTAAGTGGGTTATGGGGTAGTTGGGTTTCACACCCTCTTTTGGCCTTATGTGCCAACTTTCTCAACTCCTTTTTTGTCTTCATGTAAGGAGATTATGCCACATGTTTTGGCATTTACCAAGAAGGTAAAACCTCCCACTTTTTATGGGGAATAGGAGTTAGTGCACCCCTTGGATGTATATGCTTATATTTTTCTATATAATAAGTACTATACTTTCACCTTCACTAGTCAAGTAAGTGAAGTGATAGCTCGATGAGAGTCTTCTCCAAATTCTCTTCTTTGTCTCTATTTCTCTCTCATATCAAAATTATCTTCATTCAGCTATTTTGATCTTTGATCATCTGTTGCATGAGGAGTTGCATGTGATCTACGACCGACATTAGATCTTGGCTTGGTTCTCGCTTCTCACAAAATCTCACATGGTATCAGAGCTTATTGTCTGGTATAGCTCATTACTTTTTTTTGATTTATTTGATGGATTTGAGACTTTTATATAGCTAATATTTTTTTTAAAAACTAAGTATGCTCTTCTCCTGCATTCTCGTGTGATCTGGAGAATCAGAACAGTTTAAAGGAAAATAGCTTCTAGTTAAATCTAGTTTACATGTATGTGTTTTTGTAAGATCTGGGTGATTGTAGCTTTGTGGTAATATTGGAAGCTTAATAAGAATTTTCAGAGTGTCCATAAGGCTTGACAAAGTCAAAAGTGACTTTTACTTCACTAAAATTAGAGTTTGGAGGACACAGTAAAAAATCAAAGTAAATTTATTTTACTAGAGCTGTTTTCATTTTGGCTTTAGTGTTTCAACGTTTGTTCACTTTCACAAAAAACAATTTCTGGGTTTTCTTCCCAGCATCGAAAAACTTCTGGGTTTCGGATGATATTTCCAGAAAATTAATAAATTTTGCATAAATAAAGCTTGAATAGGGCCTAAGCCATTTTTCTATCAGGGAAATTCAGCAACATTTCTTAAAAGTTGCACAACTTTTGCCTCGGGTGTCAGATTTTTGCAAACAAATACTTGACGGAAAGTTGGAAATGAGCACTCTCAATTATTGTAGGTGTAATTGAATTTTTTTTCCTTTTTCTATCAGATATTAAAAGTTGTATCAACTACTTCTTTTTCTCTTCAACTGGTCATATCTTTCTCCTCACAACTCTGTTTTTTCAAAAACTAATAGTTGTTGGAAAGGTATTGAGATAAATTAAGCAGTTATAAGACTAATTTGTTTTAGATCTTGTCTCAAATTATTTGTATTTAAAATCTCTATTGGTTTCTTAAAAGAATTTTAATCTGATAAAAAGCCTTGTAAATGCACTAATTATAAAGTTTCAACCTTGTAATATTTGGGGGGGGTGATTTCTGAGACTAGTGAAAGGGGGGGTGTCTCTTGTGCCTTCTTTCTTACACTTTTCCTGATTCTTTGCAATCTTCTTTTCTACTATCATGGATGCATCTATAGTTCCACTTTTAACACCATATAATTATTTTGAATGGAAATCTAAGATGATAATATATCTGAAAAGATATGGATATCATTGTGTTACTATGGGACTTGAAATTGAACCTCAAGATGTTGCAAAAAAGATTAAATGGTTTAATAAATGTGATGAAGCTTTTGGTACTCTATGTATGTCAGTCTCTCTAGACCTTCTTTTTCACATTGAATCTGCCACTACACCAAATGCAGTGTGGACCACTTTGGAAAACCTCTTTGGTAAGCAGGATGAGCTAAGAGGTCATCAGTTAGAGAATGAACTCATAGGGTTGAATCCAACCAATTTTGATACTATACAAAACTTCTTCACTAAACTTAAGTCTGTAAGATTGCAATTGGAATGGTGTGGAACTAAGAAAGATGATAAGCAACTGATCTTGAGTATTCTTTTTAAGCTTGGTCCTAACTATTCAATGTTTGTTTCTACATTCTATGCTACAAAATGTACGCTAGGTACCACATTCAAAATGCCTTCTCTGGATGAATTTGCTATAGAACTGACTAGGGAGCAAGACAAATTGGTTCAAATGAGTACAATAAAACCTTCTAATTCACATGCCTTAGTTGTAAATCAAGGCACAAAAGAACAAAAAGGGTCTAGTAAGCAAGATAAGAAACAAAAGAACCAAGGAGAGAAGAAAAAAGATCAAAAATCTACTACTTCAAAAGCAGATAATCAGACCTCTTCATCAAGAGGTGAACAACCTAAGAAGGAGAAGGTCAAGTGTTCTTATTGTAAGAGGCTTGGTCATGATGAACATAAGTGTTTAAAGAAACAAATTGATCACCTTTGAAATCTTCTTGAAAAGAATAATATCAAGGTGCCTGATTTAGTCAAACAAAGTTCATCAGAAGGATCTTCTAAGGATACAGATAAGAGTAAAGGGAAAGGAAAGGGTAAGGCCCTAGTTGTTGTTTCTTCACAACCCAATTCTTGGATAACTGACTTGGGTGCTTCGCACCACATGGCTTCTTCAAAAGATGACTTCACCTCTTTAGAGCCATGTTCTATGCCTTCCATACTAATGGGTGATGACACTCCTGTTGAAGTGCATGGGAGAGGGTCTGTTGATGTGGGCGAAGGAACATTTAAGGATGTCCTTTGTGTTCCATCTTTATCAACTAATCTCCTATCTGTTTATCAGATCATTCACACTGGTTCTAGCAAGCGAGTTGAGTTCACACCATATACAGTGGTAATCAGTGAAATGCATAATGGGTCTACTATTGTTGTGGGAAAAGTAGATCATCAATCCAGATTATATCAATTTTCTCACTTTGTTCCTGACTCTCCTTCGACAGTTTTACTCACTCATGCAGATGAGATTAGTTGTTTGTGGCATCAATGATTTGGCCACTTGAACTATCGTTACTTGCAACAACTCAGTAAATAGGACATGGTTTCAGGGTTGCCTTCTATTCGATTTTCTGATGGAGTTTGCTAGGGATGTATTCTTGGTAAGCATCCTGAAGAGAAGTATGATAAAGGAAAAGCATGGAGAGCTCCATAGCTATTGAAGTTGGTACATAGTGACTTGGCAGGACCATTTCCACAACCATCTTTCAGCAGGGCTAGATATGTCTTAACATTTATTGATGACTTTTCCAGATTTACATGGGTTTATTTTCTCAAACAAAAGTCTGAGGTATTTGAGAATTTTCTAGATTTCAAAGCTTTTGCAGAGAAACAATCTGGGAAGTTCATCAAGATTCTGCATACAGATAATGGGGGTGAATATGTTAATAATCAATTTGAACAATTTTGTGCTTCAGAAGGTATCAACATGCAGCACACAGTTCCATACAGTCCTCAGCAAAATGGTGTCGCAGAATAGAAGAATAGGTCCTTGAAGGAGATGGCAAATTGTATGATTCACTCCAAGTCTTTGGAACCTCAGTATTGGGCAGAGGCCATCAATTGTAAATGTTACATCCAGAATCGAGTTCCTCATAAAGCTGTGAAGGGGGTAACTCCTTTTCAAGCTTGGACTGGTTGGAAACCTATAGTTAAGCATTTCAAAATGTTTGGTTCTCTTGCATGGGCCCACATTCCAGCAGAGAAATGCAAGGCTATGGATTGGCAGAGCAAGCCTTGCATATTTGTTGGGTATCCAAATGATGTCAAAGGGTATAGACTTCTCCATCCCTCTACACATGAGTTGTTCATTGAGAGGAGTGTTCATTTTGAGGAGAGTTCTTCTATTTCTTCTCATACCACTTCTCCATCCACTATCACATTGGAGACATTGCATGATGATGATAGTTCTTCTGAGGATCTTAATCCTCCTAATCCTAATGAGGAGTCTTCTTTCTCCACTTCAGATGGTGATAGTGATGGTGAGGATTCACATTCTTCTCATAGTCATCCTTCAGAGGTTGATGATTCTCCCCAGACTCTCCATCTTCAGTGCCTCTTTGGGCTCGACAAACTTTTGAGTCAGCAGGAGATTGGCTTGGTGATCCATTAGATACTAGAAGAACTAGGTCACAATTTCAGGAAGCTCCACATCTCTTCATTGCTTCAGCTTCTGATCCACGGTCTTTTCGAGAAGCTACAAGTGTTCCCGAATGGGATGCTGCAATGCAAGAAGAGTTTAATTCCTTGGAAAGGAATCACACATGGGATTTAGTTCCTCTTCCTAAGGGAAGGAAACGTGTTCAATGCAAGTGGATCTATCGAACAAAATTTGCAGCAGATGGGTCGGTTGATAAGTATAAGGCTCGCTTGGTAACAAAAGGCTTTTCCCAAGTTCCAGGGGTTGATTACTCTGAGACTTTTGCTCCAGTTGCTAAGATGAACTCCATCTAGCTTGTCCTTGCTATTGCTGCAACCCATCATTGGGAAGTTCATCAGATGGATGTCAAGAGTGCTTTTCTTCATGGTGACCTTCAGGAGGAAATCTACATGGAGCAGCCACAAGGGTTTGTTCAAGATCATTCACTTGTGTGTCGACTTCAAAAGTCTCTCTATGGCCTCAAACAAGCTCCTCGAGCTTGGTATGCCAAGATGGAGTCCTTCCTTCTGACAGTTGGTTTTACTCGATGCCATTCTGATCCAAACGTCTACATTCTACACCAGGATGATACTCTCACATTTCTAGTTCTCTATGTTGATGACTTGTTGATCACAGGGAGTCACTCATCCACCATCAAGGTAGTGAAAATTGCTCTACATGATAGATTTCTGATGTCAGACTTGGGTCTTCTACATTACTTCTTGGGAATTGAGATTACTCAATCTTCTTTAGTCATCTTTCATTGACAACCCAAGTATGCACTTGATATGCTCTCTAGATTTCGCATGGCTGATTGTAAGCCTGCACCTACTCCTTTTTTGTCTGGGGTCAAACTTGAGGCTAAGTGCTCTTCACCCTTGGTTGATAGCACTTTATATCGACAAATTGTTGGGAGCCTCATCTACTTGACTCATATGAGACCTGACATTTCATATGCAGTGGGCATGGTCTCTAGATTCGTGCAGGAGCCACATGAGTTGCATTGGAAAGCAGCTAAGTGGATTCTCCACTACATTCAGGGTACTCACAATTATGGAATTCAGTATGCAGCAGGCATGGATATTGACTTGGTGGGATATACAGATTCAGATTGGGTGGGTGATTCTCAAGATCGCAAATCCACTTCAGGGTATTGCTTCTCACTTGGTTCTGGTCAAGTTTGTTGGTCGAGTAAGAAGCAGTCTGCAATTGCTCTTTCATCAACAGAGGCTGAGTATCAAGGGGTAGTTAATGCCACCACTGAGGCTATTTGGCTTCAGAATATTCTCACTGAGTTTGGTATTCCAATTAGGAAGCCTACTATCATCTTTTGTGATAATCAAAGTGCTATACAGATCTCAAGAAATCCAGTTCATCACCAGAGGACGAAACACATTGAGATACATATGCACTATATTCGGGAGCTCATTCAGGAAGGCATCATTGATCTTAAGTATTGTTCTACAATAGAGCAAACTGTGGACATCTTCACCAAACCCTTCACCGAAAGCAAGTTCCTTCATTTGTGATCTCTGCTTGGGATACGACAGGGGTCTACTGCAGGAGGGACTTCTTAGTCCTCCTTTCTTTCTCTCCTTATTTAGGGGGGGGCTATTCCTCTCATGGGGGGCTTCTTCTTTTGGGGGGATATCTATGTACATGGGTACCTAACATGGTTGCATTTTCCGGGACCCATATTTTCACCCACCTAAGCTATGCTTAAGGGGGGGTGTTAGTGTAGGTTTTTTATTTTCCTTATGTTAGGGGGTATTTATTTTTTTCCTACACATATTATTTAAGCTTGCTTAGGTTAATAGGAGTGGTTTATATGAGGACACATGGCGAAATACTTTAGCTACATGTGTAACTCTCCACCTCACATGGCTTGTTGTGCCACCTCTCATAACCACTATTTTGTCATTTCCTAAGTAGGTTATGGGGTAGTTGGGTTTCACACCCTCTTTTGGCCTTATGTGCCAACTTTCTCAACTCCTTTTTTGTCTTCATGTAAGGAGGTTATGCCACATGTTTTGGCATTTACCAAGAAGGTAAAACCTCCCACTTTTTATGGGGAATAGGAGTTAGTGCACCCCTTGGATGTATATGCTTATATTTTTCTATATAATAAGTACTATACTCTCACCTTCACTAGTCAAGTAAGTGAAGTGATAGCTCGGTGAGAGTCTTCTCCAAATTCTCTTCTTTGTCTCTATTTCTCTCTCATATTGAAATTATCTTCATTCATCTATTTTGATCTTTGATCATCTGTTGCGTGAGGAGTTGCATGTGATCTACGACCGACATCATATCTTGGCTCGGTTCTCGCTTCTCACAGAATCTCACACTTCCCAAACATGAGCCACCTAGACTTAAGAAAATGTTGGACACCAAGATTCTAAAGAAGATCAGGAACAATGATTACAAGCAATACTTGGTCAAATGGAAAGGAAAACCAAACTCTGAAGCCATTTAGTTGGATGAAGATCAGATCAAGAAGTGGCACTATATTACATGACCTCATCTCAAGTGGACTTGAGATTCATTCACCCCAGGAGTATGGTTTAGGAGCACCTGTTGACTAATATGATAAGATAAATAAAGGCTAAAGGTCACACATGGGAATGTGACCTTTCAATCAATGTAATAGGATAGTCTTGTTTGTTTGATTTTTGTAATAAACCCCACCTTGTCACTCAATGACATGGATTTGGCAAAATTGCTAAGCCATCATGGGCATATGAGCCTCGGGGTATTTAGTTAAGTATTTTATAGGTGTTTATGTATTGGAGATGTCTAATAAATGTTTAAGACATGTTGAAAGATCTCTAGGTAGGTGGATTTAACATATGTCAAAAGTTGCTCAAAATTGACAACTTTTAATGACAACTTTTGGTTGCAAATAGAAACTTCTTTCCAATGGTCACCTCAGTTAAAAAGGTGGTTGAAAAAAATTGAGGAAGGTGTAAAATTTCATTCCCAATCATCATTGGGAAAAAGAGAATGATGTTGTAAACATTTGGTATCATTGAAGTAATACATTTCTGAGAATTTCCTGCAATTATGTTATTCTGCACGATGTACGGTATGATACAGACATTTTGGGATTAGGAAACCACTGATATGTGTTAGAGTGGAAAATAACCTTTCAGATGCATCAATTCTGAGGTCCTAAATCACCAAGACAAGGAAGAAACCTGTAATTTTCTGGAAATGGTCTAGATTTGACAGTTTTTGTCTAGGGTTTTGCAAAGAAATGGCCTCATCTTGTTGATCCTTCATTGGTGGTTCACATATTTTGAGGGGATTCAAGTATGGCCAATTTATTTTAGGATTTTGAAGGCATTTTGCAGGTTAGGACCAGTTGGAGGTGAGGGTTTGATGCATTAAGGTGGGCATCTCCAAGTGGCCACCGTGTGTGTGTGTAAGCAAACCGGTCTCACATCGGGGGTTAGAAGTCTGACCATAGCCTAAGACTTAGGATTTGGTGTATTTTCCATGTCCTAAGAGTGTTCCTTGAGTTGGTTAGGTGAGATAAGGTCTGTGTCTACACACTCCTTTGTAAAATATGCCTAATTGGGGCTATTAGGTCTCCTAACCAAGATAGGGTTTGGATTCTTGTGATCCCAACTGGTTAGATCCCTTGGGATATTTTTGTAACTCTCAAAAGGGTATCCAAATCTAGAATTTTTCTCCTAATTATTTTGGGGAAATAAGGAGTTAAGTGTGGAAAACCAGTCTGGCAGGGCTACTAGGATTAGTAGGCCTTGTTGCAGCAGTTGCCCAAACAGGTAGAGGGAACCTAAAATAAATGATTGAAGGGGGTCTCTCTAATCTAGGGGAATTCAAATTAACCCTTAGATAGTCATTGTTTCATTGGAGAAGGGACCAAACCTTTGTTGGCCATAGGATCCTTAGGAGCCTCTAGAAGACCTCATGAGACACTCAATGAAAGAGACCTTGTGAGGAAGTATTATTTGGAAGAAAGGGATGTGGGACTTATCAAACCAATATTCCTTATCCCCTTGTAGTGTAATGTGATTTCTAGGGTCCTTGGTGTGCTCTTGGATTAGGGGAACCTACCATATACCTATACCAAGGCTCTGCATCATTCATCTTGTCAATTTGTGCCATGGTGCAAGTCTGTGGTAGAGTTTTGTATCAATGTTTCCCTTTTGTCAAGTTGCTTGAGTATGTGAGAATACGATTATTATTTAATTTAGATTGTGAGATAATGTAATTTATTAAGGTTGAAATTAATCTGTCTTATAATATGATTATTGGTTATTTATTTGGTTATTTTATTAATTAACAATTGTTGTTGTTGAGAGTTGTATTTAATTTAATTGATTTATTATTAATTTATTTTGATTTATTGTTGAATGGTTTATTGTTAATTATTTATGATTTATTTATTATTGATTTATTGATGCTTTGAATTATTTAATTATTAATTTATTGTTGAGTTGATTTATTGATTTTATTTAGTTGTATCATTTATTTATTGTTTATTATTGATTTGATTTTACATTTATTTGAGAATTCCTGTTTATATGGATTCACCCATTTAATCCATTTATTTGATTTTTATTGGATATGATTTATTGCTTATTGTGTTTATACAACAATTATTTTATTGGTAATCGAATATAATATGAAGTTACCAACCCTTTTATGTGATTGGCTATTTTTGAGTGGGTAAGTAAATTATATTAATAAATAATATATTCCTTGAAACTATACATGTTAGGTAAAATATATTATTTCTTGGAAATTTCTGATTGGTCGAATATTTCTAAAGTTTGAGTTTGAATTTTTATTTAATTGGTTTTCTGTGAATGTTGTCGGGTTGATCATCCGACAAAATTCTGGAAATTGGTTTCGAATTTGGATTGAAGCTCGTGGAGTTTGGATTGCTTTTGGAATTTTCTCTTCTCCGATTTCAACCATTATTGGATTTGCGTTTGCAGGTTGGTTCTACTTTTCCTTGTAATTTTTTATTTTTGGAAATGGATGTCTTCTCTGTGACTGTGTAAAATTGCTTGCTAATTATTGTTTGATGGTTTTGGGAAAATTGGATTCGATAATTGAAGGAAATTAATTTGATTTGGAAAGTAAATTGTAATGAGGGGATTGCAATTTATTGTTTTCTCAATTTTTTGAAAAATTAATGTCGGGAATATCTTCTTTGCCTTCTCTGTGAACATTGATTTTTCATTTCCCTATGTTTAGAAATATATTGAATTGGTTTTTGGTGTTATACAACTCCTTATGTTACATTCCTTGTATCTCCCTTGCCTAAGAGTTAGATTCAATATTTTTGGTCTCCCTATTATTGTCGGGAGTTTTGCACCTCTCTGTGTTTGCACATTTTGGAGTGCAGACTATTTTTAGGAGTGTTTGAGGTTGCATTTCAACCTTTTAAGGCCTTCTTGAGGTCTCTTTGTGGTTATTGCAGTGATATTTCATCTCCTCTTGATACTATGCTTTCCTTATTGCAGTGAGGTCTCTTTGTGGTCTAAGTGTCATTTTTTGTATGTGAGTCTGAAACTTGTGTTGTTGAGTTCCCTCTTTGATTTTTGAGTCTACCAGACCTACTGAGTTGATTTTGTGTGTTGGTTTTGACCCCTGTGCAAACCTGAGCAAGTTCCTTTTCCTTTTCTATTCATTTTGCTTGATTTTTTGTTCTTTTCCCCAAAACGTTGCAGAATCACCCCGAAATGTTGTTCAATGGACCAAGAGCATTGGCAAATGAACCAGGGGCACTGGGAAATGTACCTAGAGCACTGGGGAATGCACCCAAAGAGATGAGCCCTGAACTAAGAAAGTTGAATCGTGAACTTAGAAAGCTAAGATATGAACCCAAAACACTGTCAAATGCACCCAGAACACTGGGGAAAGGACCCAAAACATTGGGATGCATACCAGAAATGCCACCCTACATACCAAGGGCACTAATATGCAAACCAAGAGCGTTGAACTTCTTTGGAGGTGCCAGAAAGTCAGTTTTGAGCCTTGTTTGGTGTCTTTTGGGGATTTGTGTTTTCTCCAGAGGCATGTGCAAGTTGTGATGAGAATCTCTAAATTGTCTTGATGTCTTTTGATATTTCATGATGTTTCTTATGCTCTGGTAATAGGATTCATGCCTTACCATTGAGGTGTTTTATATGCAATGTATAGCTTTGACGAGAGGGAGAATTCCTTGTTGTTGAGGATTGATTATATGGCTCCAGTGAGATGTGTTTTGCCTCATTGTAGAGGTTTTGATTTGGATTTGGTTTCATATTTGGATTAGTTTTATGATTGTCTCTTCTTTTGTATTGATCTGGTGAAGGCCCTTACCTTGTGTATGGTTATATGCACTCTATTGTGATTAGTTTGTTCTCAACATGTTATGACTATTTTTATATCTTTTGTGAACTTTTGTAATGTTGTATTATGTCTTTTGGATGTATGTTTTACCCTTTGGTTATGGTCCATGGTTGGGAGAGTGCTCTCTTGCATGTATAGGACCAAGGTCGTGAGCAATAGATCTCTAGGGGGGTCTAGACCTATGGATCCACATGAAGAGTTTATGGCTTAATTTCAAGTGATAACAATATTAATAATTGATTAGTGGGTTGGGTAATTAGGAATTCACCTAATCAATATAATGAATTCACATTGAATGCCCCAGTTAGACAGACCCAAGGAGGTGGCTTTGGGATCTTAGATTGGGAAGACCGTTGGAGCAGTAAACCGATCTCCCTTGTTTGGCTCCAAGGTTTAGATGAATTCCACATGAGGTTAGCATATGATGAAACTCTACCCCACATGTTTCTATTATACATATACATTGCTTTGTTGATTTTGCCTCTGGAGGTTTGTTGTTTTTGATAAAGACAAATGGGTTTTACATGGACCCGAAACCAAAAGTTTTACAAAATCTGTTCATCAGCCAAACAGACCTAAACCAACAGCAAAATAGGGGAGCACCCCAAAACAGTCACGAAAGAAAATAGACAGCAAGACAAAATAAAAGAAAATCACTCAATTAAGAGAGTGCACCATCTCCTTGTTCTTCTGGATGGAAATCTTGTTGATTTCCTCCAACTCCTCCATAATGAATCTAGAGGTACCCTTATTGCTGCACCTGCTTCTGGTCCTGAAACTAGGGCCAGTGGTTTTGTTGTCTCTAGCAGCCATGTCTTCACCTCCAAGATCTTTCTCAGGTTAACTATGAAAGGATCTGTAATTCGTAACCATGACATTGATCTTTTCGAGCCCCTCTATACTATTGTTCATGGCTTCTTTGCTTATGTTGACCAGGTTCTTGAGGTTTTTCTTTATCTCCACCATAGACTGTTCCACCTTTTCAATTCTTTGTTTGTGGTTGCATTTCATCACCTCGACGTCCTGGGAGAGCTTCTAGGTCATAATCATGACTTTCTCATATTTGCTAGGCTCAAGGGAGGTTGTGAAGATATCAATAATCTCCTTAACATCCACTTTGAGGGTATCAATTTCTCTCTCCACCCACTTCCAGCAGCTCTCCTGGCTTTTGGTAACTTTCATCACCACGTTCATCAGATTACCAATCCTCTATATCCCATTGTTCTCTTCTTTAGCCATAGTCCCCTGCTTTTCCTTCAGGAAGCTGATTGGAATTTCCAGTTTAATTTCCTGTCTAAATTATTCAGACCATAGTACTTAGCCTCAAGCTTATTCTTTTTAGAAAGGGGCTTGGCCTTAGAAATCAGTTTGCTGGTAGATTTGTATTTGTTGGTCGCCCATTTGGGAGGATTCTTACTGCTAAATGTCCCATGGGTGACCATCATCTCCCCTTCATCCATAGGTTTATAATCAGGTTCGTCAAAAGGAATGGCACCCCCACTCTCCTCCAAATCCATTTTCGAGTCAGAGACATCCTGAATATTAGTATGTTGGCCTTTCTCAGAAAGAGAGGGCACAACTTCAAGGGTCTTAGTGTACTCCATGATGAGAACAATAAGCCCTTCATGAAGAATAGGATTGTTTGGATTCTCCATATGTTTTTCAAGACTATTTTCTAAAGAGGAGGGCAGATAGAAAGGAACAAAAATGATTTTACCATGCCTAAAATGATTCAAAATGGTAAAATGGTAGGAAAAGATACTGGCATATCTTCCTTCAAGCGTAATATACCTCATGATGAAATCGACCATGTCCACCTAGGGAGCCATAAGATCTTTCCTGTTGTAGCCACCATCAGCCATCTTGTTAACTCTTGAGCGCTCCTTGTCTTTGTCAAAGAAATTTGTCAAGTCCTCCTCCCCAATTTTCCTGTCTCTATAGAACCTTCTGCTATTCATTTCCAGACTAGTGACCGTCACCACTAGGGTTTCATAAGTTGGTACTCGGCTCCATAAGCCCTCAGGATCCCTTTCTTACACCCATTAACAAAGGACTCCGTGAGTAGAGGAGAAGGGCCATGAAGTCTATACAAAAAGGGGACAATTCCCCCATCAACACTTTCCTGCCACACTTCCTTTTTTTTCTTCCATTTTTCACAAGCAGATGGTTCTTGCCTATTCTTGTCCCCACCCATTATTCTCTAGGTCGTCGAATAGTCGTAGGAAATTGGCAACACTAGAAATGTCTCCAAACAGTAGTAGGAAATGGGCCACACAATAAGACAGAAAATCTAAACACAAGGGAAGTTTCTAGATCTTCGGTTAGGGAAAACAAAAAGGAGCCATTTCCCCATCAACTCTATCAAATCATGATTAAAGATCATTGATTAACGCAAGTGGGTGTAATCATCATGAGCCAGATCGCACATGTTTTTGGGAATGAATCCCTACTACTCCACCACTTAATCGCCACATAGCCCACTGCCAAATTGACCAATAGATCTGTCACTTTGTTGCCTTCCCGATATACGTGCAAAATTTTTAATTCTTCCAGTTTATTTATTATATCCTGGCAATCCTTGATTAGATTAGCAATCGTCCAGCTAGGATTCATGCGCCCACTCAGATAATTGACAGTGTTTAGTGAGTCAAGCTTATCTAAAGCCTTCTCTTTTAGCCATTTGTAACCCAATACGGGCAGCGTTGGCCTCCGCAAAGTGGTTAGACTGGGTGTCCATAGGGAGCACCATCATAGAAACTAGTAGACCCGAATGATTCCTAGCCACTCCCTTGCACCTAGCTAGCCCAGGATTCCCTTTAGCCACCCCATCCACATTGATTTTGATCCATCCCATAGGCGGTGGATGCCAAAGAACATTTTGTCTGCACTGCTTGGTTTTGTGCACTGGAATTGCAATATTTCAATCAATTTCCACTGATTGGTAGTATCCCATTCCTCTTGGAGAGTAGGGAAGGGGTGGTCATTCTTTCTGCTGCGGCAGGAGTGCAGAAAATTCTCCTTGGTAGAAATGGGAATTTTAGTAGCCACAACAAGCGCAGGAGTTTCCAAATCTCTAAAGATTATTGTTTCTTTCTTTCCAAATACCCTAGGTAATATGAGGAAAAGACAAATTCCAGAGAACTCCCAAAGCCTAATTGTCAAAGGGGCTCTTCCATTCAAACCACATTCTTTGAACTGATTCAGGGAAGTCCCAATTAGTGTTCTAGATGTTAAGGAAGGAATTCCAGATATCCCTAACAAAAGTGCAGTGAAGTAGCAGATGGCCAGCATTTTCCTCTGCCTCTTTGCAAAGAAAACATCTATTAGTAAGAGGAAGAACTCTTTTGCAAAGATTGTCAATGGTAGAGATCTTACTCTGCATAAACAGCCAAAAAAAAATGTTAATTTTCAGAATTAAGTGTTTATTCCATATACCCGCCCAGAAGGGTGGGGGGAAACCTTCTAGAGATGAACTTATAAGCATCAGCAACCTTGAACTTCCTAAAAGAGGATAAATTCCAGAACACTTCATCCTCCACAAGAGAGTGGGGGATGTGAATACAATTCAACCAAGTTTGCATAGGTATCAAAGTATTATCCACAAAATTGAGGTCTAACCAGGCTCCATCCCTAAAATAATTAGCTACCCAAACGCTAATTTTTCTGAGACATAATTCTTTGAAGGGAGGAGCCCAAACAGAATCCAATAGGGGGACATCATCAGTCCACCAGTCATCCCAAAACCTAATTTTGGTACCATTCCCCAGGACCCATCTACAACCATGCAAAATAACTTTGAAGGAGCCAAAGAAGTTGCTCCATAAATCAAAAATAGCATTAGGAAGATCATAAGGTTCCAGAGTGTTTTGGATATCCAGAATGTGGTATTTATGTTTGAATATTACAATCCA
Organism: Cryptomeria japonica; assembly: GCF_030272615.1. Lineage (NCBI taxonomy): Eukaryota > Viridiplantae > Streptophyta > Pinopsida > Cupressales > Cupressaceae > Cryptomeria > Cryptomeria japonica. Next base: position 591,999,002 of record NC_081408.1, on the reverse strand, counting down.
TTCATTATTCTCTTTGAGACATCTCCACAACTACTTGGCCATCAGGGATTTATTGAAATCTCTCAGATTCTAGATGTCCAATCCCCCCATGGATTTGGGAAGGCAGACCTAATTCCAAGCCACAAGATGTAATCTATTCTTAGATTCAATCTCAGTCCACAAGAAAAAAAATTGTATTATTTCCAGTTTATCAGCAATTTTGGCTGGGATTTTGAATAAACTCATAGCATAAACTGGGAGGCTCTAAAAAGGAGCTTTGAGCAACTAGAGTTTACCAGCTTGGCTTAACAAAGCACCTTTCCACCCAGCCAACTTATTCTGCAATTTATCAATAAGGTTTGCCCAAAAGGAGTCTAGGGTCGAACCATGGTAGAGGGGGAGACCTAAATAAGAATCGGGCAGAATTCCAACTTTACAGCCAATAATCGAGGCAATCTTATTTTTCCTGTGTTCAAGGGTGTTAAAGAAAAAATGGAGCTTTTAGTCAGGCTAATTTTTTTGCTCGGAGCCTTGTTCATAAATATCCAAAGTCTTTTTTAAATTCTTTGCTTCTTTAACCAAGCCTTCCCCCATCAATAAAGTATCATCTACAAATTGTTGGTGAGAGCATGATGAGGCCTGAGACGAGGGTTGTAATCCCATAATATTGTCTTTTTTGACTTCCCTCTGAATAATTTTACTAAGAGATTCACTCATCAGAATGAAAAGGAAAGGAGATAGAGGATCCCCTTGTCTAATGCCCCTTGATGCAGAGAAGAAACTAGAGGCGGATCCATTAATCAACACTAAAAATTTGGGGGTGAAAACACATTGTTCAATGATCTAGATGAAGTTATCTCCAAATCCAAATGCCCTAAGGATTCGGAGGAGAAAACTCCAATTGACTCTATCAAAAGCTTTCAGCAGGTCCAGTTTCAAAAAAAAGCCAAGTTTTTTATTGATAGATAGGGAGTGGATGTTCACATGCACCACAATAATGGAATCCAGGATTTTCCTCCCAGGAACAAACCCATTTTGCTGCTTAGAAATTAAAGAAGGGATGAAAATCTTAAGTCTGAGCATTAGAATTTTGGTGAAGGTTTTATATAGATAATTTTAAAGACTAATAGGTCTAAAATACTGAAAAGAGAAAGCATCATATTTCTTGGGGATGAGGAAAAGGAAGGTGTCATTCAGCTCCTTCAGGAGAGAATGGGATCCAAAAAATTCTTGAGCCACAACAACCACATCAAAGCAAATAATCTGCCAAAAAATCTGAAAGAAAAAAAGAGGGAAGCCATCAGGGCCAAGGACTTTGTTACCTTCAAAAGAGAAGACCGTATTGCAAACTACATCAGGAGAGGGAATTTTGGTAAGCTCCAGGTTCATATCCTGAGAGATAATGGAAAAAAACTCCTGCAAGATTTCATTTTGAGCTAGAGGGTCAAGAGGATCATCCACAGAAAGGAAATTAGAGAAAAATTTGATGGCTTCCTGGCAAATCTCTTCATGCTTATCAACCCATCTCTAACCAATCTGAATTTTGTTTATTCTATTAGCAGCCTTGTGTTTAAGAGTCATCATATGAAAGAACTTAGTATTTTTGTCACCACTTTTAAGCCATAAGGCTCTCGATCTCTGCTTCCAAAATTCCTCTTCTTTAGAAATAATGTCATGCAATTTAGTCAAAATCTCAATTTATTTGTTCGAGACATCTTTATCAAACCTGAAAACTTGAGTATGCTTTTCAACCTCCTCAAGATCCAGTTTGAGCTTGTCTTTAATTTTGAAGATATTACCAAAAGAGGATTTATTCCAGCATTGAATATTAGAGTTGACATTATAGCTTCTTAACTATATAGAATATGGTCATGCCCTGGATATCAATATTCCACCACTCCATAATTTTATCTTGGATGTCAGGGGCCATCAGCCATATTTTCTCAAATCAGAAGGAGTATGCCTTTCTTCCAGACAACGAAGTCATCGAAAGGCAAATAGGGAAGTGGTCTGAACCAACACGGGACAAGGTATTGAGTCTACAGGAAGCATTTTGAATCCAATCAAGAGAGACAAATCCCCTATCAAGCTTAACCTAAATGAGATCCACCCCACTGCATCTATTGGACCAGGTGAACTTGGAACCAATAAGATCCAGATCCAAAAGGCTCAAAGAGTTGATCATGTTAGCCAAGTCTTGTCTACTATCAATAGAGATAGGCATACCCCCATATTTCTCCAAATTTGAGAGTGGGGTGTTGAAATTGCCCAGAAGAACCCATTTCTCATTAGGGAAGAGAGATCTAACATGCCAAATGGAAGACCAGAGGGATTTCCTAGTAGATCTCCCATTAGGAGCATAGATGTTGGAAATAATCCAGGAGGATCCATCTTTAAGATTAGAGAATCTAGTAGCAATGTGATTCGAGGAAGAGAGACCCACCTTACCACAAAGCAGTCTTGGATTCCAAAGGGTGGGAATACTGCCTAAAGCACCATCTGCATCCACACAATGAACACCACAATCTCCAAAAATTACCAATTTAATTTTTTCCACTTTGCTACCAAGCATTTTAGTTTCTTGGACAAGGCAAATATCTGGTTTATGATCTCTGACCAAATTGGATAGCAGGTCATGCTTGTGGGGGTGATTTAAACCCCTTATATTTCATGAGATGACTTTCATTTAGCATGAGAGGGGGATCCCATCCCCATTTTTGGTAACGTTCTCTGAGCTCCATCTGCAATGGCAACCCGACTCTGCATATCTCTACTAACTGCATTGGGTGGTCTCCCCACCCCCATTGAGTCTAACCCATAGTCTGCTTTTTCTCTGAATCTGATTAAGACCCCCCTGAGACTGAAGTATTTTGGCCAATGGGGGATTTCCTTCTTCTATTTTTGGGTTTGACCTCAATAAAAGGAGCGGAGTCCTCAAGGGATGATTCCAGCAAGGGGGAGGTCAAGGGTTTTGGTTCAATAGAGTTATCCATATCAACAACCAGCTGAATGGGAATATCCTGAGCAGAACCAGTAGCATTTAAAAATATCTCATCAACACGGGGGGCATCCACAGCAAGGGATTCCCCAATATTCTCCTCAAGAGGCAAGGGGTTCGGGTCAAGGGTAGCAGGAACAAATGACTCGGATGAAGGAAAAGTCCCAACCCCCATAATCAGGGTAGGAATAGAGGGAATAGATCCAACAAAATCATTTCTCAAGTCATTGAAGATAGGCATTGCGGGTAGGGCATCCATCTTCTCTAAGAGAGGCTCATTCCTCTTTCTCCATTCCTTCTTTGGCTTAGACGGACACTGCATGGCCCAATGACCCACTTTTTTACAATAGAAACACGTGAAAGGGATGGATTCATACTCCACTTTCTGCACCCATCTGCCTAGCTTAGAGAAAAGATCTACCTCGGAAGGTAGGTTTGTAGACTATTTGGCATTGACACATAGTCTGGCATAAACCAGTCGTCTTTTAGCTGCAATCATTGGGTCAACTGATATTAGCTCACCAAAACAAGCTAAAATACCCACAAATATTTCTTCTCCCCAGGTTTGTTGTTGGTTTAGCCATGTGTTGTGATTTAATCTTTGATTCTTGATGTTGTCTTGTGATGTCATGTTGTATCCCTTGGTTGTTAGGTGTCAACCTAGGTCTTGAGTGTGAGTTGGAATCCCATGTCATCTCCTAGCATGTGGGGTGGTTCCTATTTGGTTCCACATGGTTGGGTGGTTTGATGCCTTCTTCCATTGGGATGTTCTTGTTGGATGTAACATGTGTGGATTGGATTCTTGGATTCTTCATTATGTGGATATTATTGGAGCTGATTTCTATGTACTTGGAATGGAAACATTGTATCATGATGATTTGTATCTTTTTGTTATGTAATCATAGATGAAATTGTTATGGAATATGATGTAGTGGTTTAGGAGAAGCATTCATTGATCATTCCTTGATGTATTGGATATTCATGATGTAATAAGAATTTATGAGTTCTATGTGGAAAGGAAAGAGTTAGTGTTTATGTATTCATATCATATTTGAGTTCATGAGATGGTATTGTGATATGTAATCCTCAGGAATTTAAGTAGGAAAGAATAGTAATTGCTGTTATAAATATTATTTAAAGTAAATAGGAGTAATCTAGATGAAATGCTTAAAAAGATCTATGATGCATTTATGATAAATGAAAGTATGACTATTAGGGACATTTGGTTGGTGTTAATAAAATGAACCTAAGCAAATGTAATGTGATAGAGTTATGCGTATGTGTAAATGATTTATCCTAGTTGCATGGAAAGTAAATGATTTATTGGATGATAGTATAGGATGCTCTAAATGGAAATGTGATGTATTAGAACTATGTCAAGTATTGATGTTGAGATACCCTAGGGAATAGATATATTTGTAAGAGTTTATTTGGTGATATGTTAATGATTTAATGATTTATTTCGCTTGCGTAATATACTTCTATGGTTATGTCCATGCTAATTTATGTGATCTTGTAGATAGTTAATGTTGCATTAATGTATGACTAAGTGATAGCATAGAAGTAATGAATTTAAAAAAAAAATTATCTCCATTGTTAGTAGATTTTAGATTATTTCTCTAGGGTATTTTGGCGAGCATTACACATGGAGCTCAAAGAAGAAAATTTGAGTTTCTCTTTCTTCGAAAAAAGCAAAGTATATTGTAGTCAATTCTATAGGTACACAAACATTATGGCTTCAAAAAAAAATTTAAAAATTGGGAAGAAACAAATTCAACCTTTAATAAAGAAAATTTTGATAACATAAACATAATTAAGTTGGTTGGACCTCCCCACCACCATCATCAGTTGGCTGAAGCTAAATTTTGACAAGTCTTCTCGCAGCAACCTGAATTGGGCTAGAGGGGATGGAGTGCTCAAAGACTTGCATGGAAGCCTCATCCTTGCCTATGTGGCAAATTTTGGAACCCAAACTTCAAGTGTGGCTGAAGTGGCAGTGATCTTTCAAAGGCTAATTGCACTCAGGGAAAAAGGACTTAGACGCATCATTATTGAAGGTGATTCTTGGAATACAATCATGATGCTGAAAGGGGTGGCTAAACCCAACTGGAAATCCAACACTCTCATCGCCAAGTCTCGTGCTCTCCTTCCTACCTGTGTGGGGGGAAAAAGCGAGACTAGGTCAACATACCCTAATCCTACTCTTTGACACACATTACGGAATACGAAAGAGCCTAGAGATATCGCACAATTGGCTACTTCTTTTGGTGAAAGAGAGAGCCACGGGATATCTATTAGGATTCCTATTCCCTTGTTGAAATTGTAAGATCAAGTAATGCAAGTTCAAACCCTAATCTCAAAATGCAAGTATGAACTAATAACAAGATTGCAGAATTGAGATTAAACAATGAACAGCTGTAAGTACAAGGATGAAATAAGAATGCAGATATGTACCCGGAGTCAAAATCGGACTGAAAATGTTCGGGACGGGGGTGCGGGCGCCACTGTCCTGAAAACTGCACCGGAAACCACTGTTCTGCACCCTGAAACACTGTCTGGAAACTGTCTGCAAACTGTCTGTCCGGAGGACTAGGGCGCCCAGCGCCTCTGTCCCAGGGACCAGGGCGCCCAGCGCCCCTGTCCTGGTAGGACCAGGGCGCCCAGCGCCCCTGTCCCGGTCTCCTACTCTGCAATTTCACACAGAGTGCTGTCCCAACTTTCTCTCTCCGGATCTGTATCCTGCGGCGTCGTCCGAATCCCGAAACTTGCAATAATATCTGAAAAGGGGGAGGGGCGGCTATATAGGGTTTTGCCTTAGTCAAACCCCCACTTTGGTGATTTCCACCTCCACGAATAGCCAAGTTGTTTTGTAAAATATATTGTGTGTGCAGACCTAGTGTGTGTGCAAGGTCCAAAAATGCAAGAAAGCAAACTAGAGCAACCTAGAAAGTAAACCCTAATTGCTTGTAAATGATAATGCAAATTCTCTAAATCAAGATGCAATGTGATCTAAAGCATGAATAAATGATGTATTGAAGCTTATGCAAAGACATGAAAACAATACGAAATCATACCCAACCCTCAAGGGAGGAGTACAAGCCAATCTTCAGTCGGTAATCTCCTATTGTTCTTCAATGTCTTCCAAGCCCTAAGTAGATGAATGAATTTGATAGATGCTTGATAGAAAGATGTTATAAGATGTTGAAGTCCTCAAAGATCTTCTCTTTCGCTGCATATGAAGTTCCTGGAAACAAAAATCCGATCCCCTTCAAATGAGAAAAGAGAGCCTTTTATGTATGAAACCCTAGATCGTAAATCCGTATTTTGGCCGACCTAGAGATTGAATATCCCGCCAATTTCTTGGGGTTAAGCTTTATTTCATGATTGGATCGCGCTCCTAAAATTTCGGGAAAAATGTCCAGGACCATGTGCACCGGGCGCCACGGTCCTGGCAACTTTTCACCAAATTTTCAGGGCCGTCGGATATGATGATTTTAGAGAGAATCCCGAAGTTACAGGTGATTTCGAGATGTTTTGACCCCGAAACCAAGCCCCCAAGTTCGGAATAGGACTTAATTAGGGTTTTTGATTAAGTGATGCATTGAAGGAATAAAATGCGAAGGGCGTGCTTTAGTGAAAGGGCCCAACTTTGTGATGTAAAGAATGATGAAATGGAACCTTAGACCTAATTAATTTGATTAATTAAGTGCTTAAGGAGAAATGCAATGCAGAATGCAAAATGCACTAAGGCGGGTGCTAAACTAGGTGTGAAATTGTACCACCCTAGCGAGTGCGTACAATTTACGACACTACACTACCCTCGATGACGTCGGGTTCATCCACATGCAGTGGGAAGGCAATTGTGTGGCAAACAAGTTGGCTAGGTTAGGTGCATATGTTAATAATTTTGAACTAGAGTCACTTGCATGAAATCCCGATAGAGGCTCATACCATGATTTTGAAATATTTATCTTTTAATGATGAATAATCCCAAGTGATGAGCCTAAATAATGGCTCTATTTTGATAGATTTTTTATATGATACTTCTACCTAGGTCTTATGATTAAATGACATTTGGATTATAATACTCTCCTAAGTTGATACCTTTTAAGTGTTTTTGAAACTCATTTAACTTATACCTAAGGATGTCATATAATGGTTTTAAATGATCTATCTATGCAAATATCTAAAATCAATTATAAATATGGTTTACATTATATCATGTTAGCATTAGTATATACACATGTTTGTTGTGCATATTAATATCATGATGCAGGGTCAGCAAAGGTGAAGTAAAGACAAATGGCAGTTTAAAGGAGCATCAAGTATATAACCGCAATACAGACCCAATCAGAGAAATGCAGTAATGATCAAAACCACTTGACCGGTTCTTCAGCAGATTGATTTATGGAAACATTTATAACTGTTCCTAGTGGAGCTTAGATCTAGGAAACGAGTCATGCTATATTTTTTCAACTGCAGGACAGATGTTGTTTTGTTGTCCTACGTTGACTTCTTCTTCTCTTATTAATAAATCGTGTTCACCTATTCCGTAGGAATGTGGTCGATCAATTAGAATTTTGTTATAAGTTTTTCTATAAATAAAGGGATCTCTCTCCTCTTGAGGATAGTAGAGAATGACCATAATATTTTGTAATACACAATCTTCTGGTATTTTATGTATTTTTTAGTCAAGATGAAATAAAGAGATCAATGTGATTTTGAATGATTAAATAATTGTAATCTGAACTTCTGGAGATACTCACTCAAGGGGGCCCACTTGGTGAGTAATCCTTTGTATGTTCCAATTAGTTTCATACTTCTATAGTAGTTGTTTCTACAATTGTATATTCCTGTAGCCATTGGAAATAGTTTTTGTGTTTGTTCCTGCAGCCACAACAGCAGAGTAGTTCTTGCTACTCGCCAGAACTTTATCATTTAATAGTAGTTGTTTAAAGTAATTTCCAGTTGTAAGATTAAGTATTAGTTCATTTAAGATTATGTGTGTTTACTTTAAGAATAATTTCCTTTCCTGCAGTAATATAGAATGGTTGCAATATGAACTTGGTGCACATATAGTGCTGGCCCATTTCAAGTTTACATCCCTGGTTGATAAATAAATGAGCCTTTGCCACAGGAAAATTTAGCTATTCAAGGATATTCAATTTCTGAATTGTGTTTTATTACCTAGTTGTCATTCCAGTTGTGAGGACCAACATTTTTGGCATCATTGTCAAGGATGGTGTCAAGCTAAGAACTTGTTGTAAACCATTAGTTTCTAAGTTTTTAATTATCTCTCTGAATTTTCTTCACTAATCTACATGCGTAGGAGGAGAAGAGATGCACTAGGAAAATTTCTTCCCTCTCATTCACTCAAGATATAAGATCAGATCAAGCACCTGAAGTAAACCCTTTTACAAAAACTTATGTGCTAAATAGAGGTGTCTTTAATTTGTCAAAAGGAGACCTAGACTTCTTGAATGAAGCCCCTAAACAAAAAATTTTACCTCTAGTCATTTATCAGGGACCAATCGCAGCAAATTCTCCACTTCCGCCTATAAATCCAACATTTGAGTTTCCCATTCCTAACCAGCATGATAATGCAAATTTGAAAACAATACCAACCTCTTCACTTCCAAAATTTAATGGATTGGTAACAGAAGATCCAGACACTTTTTTTTTGAATTTGATATCCTTTGCAAAAGTTATGATTATACCACTAACGCTCATAAACTCAAGTTATTCCTTGCCACTTTGAAAGAAGCTGCTTTGAGATGGTTTATGAGTTTAGGAAGAGATGTAATCACTACCTGGGAGGAGATGAAGACAAACTTCTTGGATAAATATAAAGATTATTGCAGGGGAATGGACCGACATGGTGATGATATTTTCAGGATGACACAAAAAGAAGATGAAAACCTAGAAGACTATTTGGAAAGTTATTTATTTAGTGTCAGGAAATCCAAGCATAGTACTCTAAATGAAGACTCTGTGAAGTTGATTTTTCTAAGGGGCATCAATGATAATTGTGTTGAATCCTTAGATCTAATGGGAGGAGGAGATATTACTCAAGTTCAATGGGATGATATCAGACAAATCTGTCAAAAGTACTTAAGAGATGCAGCAAAAAGGGGAAGATACTATAGGCATGGTTCTTCAATTGCAAAGTCATCTTCAACAGTTTCAAGAATGGAAATAACTCATCTGTTGAAGGATTTTAAAGAGGATATAATTAATAATATGGCTACCCAATTGGATACACTTCAGGCAAAGAAGAAGCATGAGGAGGTAGAGGCTATTATTGCTGAATTTTGTCCTCACTGTCGACAAAGAAGGACTATAGATGCAAACTCCTAGCTAAAATTGATAGCCAACAGAGTTCCCCAAATTTCAAGCCTGTCTAGGGAGATGATGAAAAACTCTTTTATGTTGCACAACAAAGGCCTTGGCCTCCAAGACAAGGTATGACACAAGATCCATTGTCATTTTCTAATCCTTATATGAACTTAAATGCATAAAACAATTAGTGGAAACCTCCATATTCCCAAAATTTTGGAAATTATACTCCTCAATCTTGGAATAACTCTCAAAACCCTTGGCCTAGTTATCAGAATCCCTCATCTCAATGGCAGCAGCCATAGGGGAATCGGTCTCCCCCTCAAGGTAACTGGCAACAGTCACCATAATGGAGGGGAGGACAATAATGGGCAAACCAGTCATCAGGTTTCTTGCAGCCACAACGATAGTCCCAACAGTCAACTTTAATGACACTGGCTCCTAATGCCACTCCATCCAAGCCAACCTAACTGCCAACTCAGCTTGTGCCAAATCCAAATAATCAACCATAGTAGAAACAACAAGTTTTTTTGATTGATCCTAATAAATATCATGCAAACTCTCTCAATATAAGTGATATTCATTTGCGGTCAAGAACAACATTGCCTACTCCATCTCCTCCAGTCATAATAGAGTTACCATTAGAGGAGACTGCTCTAAGAAACCATACCTGATAAATTTGGAAACCCTGAGTAGGTTCAACAACCTGAAATTCCAGATTCACCTATAAGAACTCCCCTATTTCCTCAAAGATTGTAGGTAGAAGTGTATAGGCAGTAGGATGATATAGCTTTTGATCTTATTGATCAGCTGAAACATATATGTGTGTCAAGATCCCACTATTTCAAGCTATTAAAGACATTCCCATATATGGAAAAGCTATTAAAGAGGCATGTTTGAAGAAACCTGGGAGAAATAAAAAAGACCCAAAAACAGTGCATGTAGTAGGACAATTGGTTGATATTATGTTAGGAAAAATTGTTGTCCCTAAATATTCTGACCTAGGTAGCCCTATTTTCAAGGTAGTTATTAATGGAACTCAAATTAAAAATATCTTGATAGACTTAGGAGCAGCCATAAATGTGATGACTAAGGATGTCATGTAGCAACTTAGCATTACTAGTCTTAGATCAACTACAACGGTCCTACAGCTTGCTAATAGCTCTATTGTTCAGCCTGAAGGGATGGTTGAAGATATTGTTGTCACATTAGATTCTTGGAAATATCTGGCTGATTTTATAATCCTCTCTCCTAAGGCAACATTAGGTGGATATCCAATTATTCTGGGAAGACATTGGCTGGCAACAGCTGATGCATATATAGGTTGCAGATCAAGAGATATGACAATTTCAGATGGTATTACTACCAAAACACTTGCACTCTATTCTCCAACACAACCACAACTTGATCAAGAGCAAGTAGTATGGCCAGACATAGGAGAAGAAGTAGAGGAAATTAATTATGTTCAACAACTAATGATGTTAGAAAGGGAACCATTCGTATAACTTCAAGAGGATGATACAGTACTCTCTAACATCATAAGAAATTATTATAGAGCAGCTCAACAGTCATTGGGTATATTAGTAAGTCCTTTGCATACTCTTCTTCCATCTGCAGGCTCTTTAGATTCTCCAGCAACCACAAATATGTTTCACATATTGCTACCACAAGAGATTAAAACCTCTTGTTTGTTTGAAATATCTAATATTGAGTCAGTAATTCAAATAGAAGTTGTTGCAGGAAGAAATCTGAATATCAATAGTCAATTACTAGCAGATCAAAGATTGTCATTAACAAAACTACTCAAAGCCCAACAACATGCTTTCACATGGGATTATCATGACATGAAGGGATTAAATCCTACATTGTGTACCCATAGGATTTATCAGATAAGATTGTAAACCAATTAGATAGCCCCAGCAAAGGATTAATCTTGCTTTAAGTGAAATAGTTAAAGAGGAACTACAAAAGTTGCTTCATGCAGGATTCATTTACCCTATTTCAGACAGTCAATGGGTTTCTCCTTTGGTTATAGTTCCAAAGAAAGGAGGGAAATGGAGAGTTTGTGTGGACTATAGGGAGCTCAACACTGCTACCAAAAAGGATCACTTCCCACTCCCATTTATAGATCAAGTGTTAGACTCTCTAGCAGGTAAGCAATACTTTTCATTTTTGGATGGGTTTAGTGGTTATAATCATATCAGAATAGCTCTAGAAGATCAGGAAAAGACCACTTTTACCTACCCTTGGGGCACATATGCCTATTCAGTCCTTCCTTTTGGTTTATGTGATTCTCTCGCAACCTTTCAAAGGGTTGTCCTCGGTATATTTTCAGACATATCCCATGATTATATGCAAATTTACATGGATAACTTTACTACTTATGGAACTACATTTAAGGAGGCATTACAAAATCTGACCAAAGTATTGTAGTGATGTGAAGATCGCATTTTATCCCTAAACAGTGAAAAATGTTTTATGATGATGCAAGAAGGAATAGTGTTGGGGTATCGAAATTCTCAATTTGTCAAACAAAAGGATTAAAAAGTTTTCTAGGTCATGCAGGGTACTATAGGAGATTTATTAAGGACTTTAGTCAAATAGCAGGGCCATTGTATTCTTTATTGACAAAGGAAGCTAAGTTTGAATGGACGGTTGCATGTGAAAAAATCATTTTCTAAACTAAAAGAAGCCTTAACCCATGCCCCTATACTTAAAGGACCCGATTGGTCAATTCCTTTTCACATTCACATAGATGCATCTGATTTTGCAATAGGAGCAGTTTTGGGGCAGAAGCAAGGAGTTTTAGAAAATGCAATTTATTACATCAGTAAACATTTGCAAGGACCAAAACTGAATTATACTATTACTAAAAAGAAAATGTTAGATGTCATCCATGCCCTAAATAAGTTTAGACACTATATAGCTGGATATCAAATCTTTGTGCATACTAATCATGCAGCCATCAAGTACCTCATGAATAAAAGCTCCATTACAGGTAGATTGGCAAGATGGTTGTTGTTAATGCAAGAATTTGATATTACTATTATAGATAAACCAAGGAAAGCAAATGTGGTGGTAGATTTTCTGTCAAGGATTCAAACACCAAACAATAATGAGGTCATTAATGATTCTCTTCCAGATGAGTATTTGTTTTCCATCATTTTAAATAGTCCATGGTATGTTGACATAGCCAACTACCTAGCAACTAACAAGATGCCCCCACATTTCTCACCCAAAGAAAAAAGATTGCTAATAGAAAAGAGTTTCAACCTCTCATCGATAGCAGATTGCTTATTTTATACAGGGCCAGATCAAGTTATGAGGCATTGTGTAAGGGAAGATGAAACATATGATATACTTCATGCCTGTCATGATGAGCCTTGTGGAGGTCACTTTGCAGCCAAAAGAATAGCTCTCAAGATATTAAATACAGGGTACTATTGGACAACCTTGCACAGGGATGCAGTTAAATACACTAGGAAATGTGACAAATGTCAAAGAATGGGAAGACCAACTCAGTCTGATGAAATGCCTCTACTCCCTCAGGTGTTTGTTACACCATTTGACAAATGGGGCCTAGACTTTGTTGGGCCAATCGATCCACCATCAAATGGTCACTCCTACATTCTTGTTTGTACCGACTATGTTACTAAATGGGTAGAGGTCAAAGCCTTCAAGCATGCCAGAGATAATAAGGTAGTAGAATTTTTATATGAAGAAATCTTCACTCGATATGGAGTTCCTCGAGAAATAGTAACAGATCAAGGGGAATAATTCACTTCCACTCTGATCACAACCCTGGTTAATGAATACAATGTTAGGCATAGGAAATTCACTCCTTATCATCCACAAGCTAATGGACAAGCAGAGATCACTAACAGGGAGCTTGAATCAATATTGACCAAAACAGTAGCACTCAATAGGAAAGATTGGTCTAGCATATCATTTGAAGTTGTATGGGATTATAGAACCACTTGGAAAACTACAATAGGGTTTACATCATTTGAAATGGTATATGGGACAAAAATAATGATGCCTATAGAGTTTGAACATTTGAGAAAACCTATTTCCTTAGATATGACTCTTTCTACAGCACAAGAAGCAAGGCTCCTGCAGCTTAATGCCTTCGATGAGGTAAGAAAGTCCTCTCTATAGCATATTGAATCTATTCAAAACTAGTGCATGAAATGGCATGATCGCTATATCAAAGATAAATCATTCAAGCCAGGTGATTGGGCTCTTCTCTATGATTTGAGGTATAAAGATAATTTGGGAAAATTATAGACATGGTGGTTAGGACCTTATGAGATAGTTGAAACATTCTCTAATGGTGTTGTCAGATTATCTACATTCAATCCTGTTAAGTTTAAATTATTAGTCAATGGTCATCGGTTGCGCTTATACCATAAACCTTAGAGAAAAGATGACTTTCTAAAGCAATTTTCCACTGCCAAGCATGTCGAGATTCCTGCAGCAACTACTGACAGCTTTGTCGTCACCACTCCATCTTAAAAACCTTTTCCACATGATCATAATAAATACTTCTGCATCTAGAGGGAGTACTTTTCTGCATAATAAATATTACATTTCGTATTTACTCATTTCTTTCCTTTCACTCCATCAATTTCTGCCTCGTTTTCCATGCATGACGGCTCAAAGTCTTCAAGTTGCAGTGATTCTCGCATGATGTCATGTACGCTCATGTGTATTTATTTTTGTTGCATGTATATAATTAAACCATATTAACTATAATTATGATATTTTGCATACTGTCCTTTTTCGGTCCTCCTCTGCATGTGTGGACACCTGTCAAACCTTAGGTTGGGGGGGAAAGTACACTGATAATGACTCTAGCAGATAATTTTGATGTCCTCTCGGATTGCATTTTATTTTTTAAATTTCTAGTTCAAGGTGATATCTTGTATTCTGCTTGTTTGTCTGGTTAGAGCTATTTTTAGATTACAGCTAGGTTCAGACCAAGTGAAGGCACATTGAGTATATTGTAGTGCAGAACTTAGTGCAGAAATTGGGCAGATTTACGCTATTATAGAGTTGAAAGTGTTATCACTGCAATGGGTGGTTCACCTGTTCGACATGAGCTGACAATCCATGAAGTTCTTCTTCGAGATTAGGATTGTGAACCAATATTGTGTAATAGCGGATGGCTGGATTATTTTTTGAAGCTGATGGATTTTAATGAAGAAATTGTGAGAGAATTTACCCACACACTTTCAAATGGAGAAGCTCAGGTAAAAGGTTTGAGAGTGGTGTTTATAGAGGAATGGATAGAAAAGGTAACTGGGTTACCAATAGATAGGGAGAAGTACTCAGAATCCAAGGACGCACGCAGTGCAAGAGCATAATTTATATGTCCAAGAGACCCCCCATTAGTAGTGGATAGACAAGGAACTAGGCGAGAATCTCTTCCGCCTGAATAGAAAGCAATAGCATTGTATGTTTTAAAGTATTTAACATGTGAAGGAAGGTTCTCATGTCTGAATTTCCATCACTTCAATCTCCTAAGTCATCTACACCATGGAAGAAGGATGAATGTTCCAAGCCTATTGTACAACCAAAATTCTATAAGTGCAACAGAGACCCAGAAAGGTAGGCCTCACTCTGTTTCTCATCATTGCCTAATTAATCTATTAGTTGAAAGATCTTTGAGAGATGTCTCTCCAATGCTTTAAAATAAATTTGTTAACATTAGAATATTTAGGGTAGAGAACATGGTTATAGAGGAGCCACTTCCATCTCAGGAACAAAAAAATTTGGAAAATCTTGAAAAACCTTATTCCCCTCTTGAACCCTCATCCTCTATGATATCATCAGAACAAAATATTCCTACAGCAGAGGAACCCTTGCAAGAAGAAGCTATAGTAGAGGTTCCTTCTCAAATTCTAAGGAAAACTAGGGCTGCCACACAAAAGGAAAAGAGAAAAGAAAAGAAGGTTGACATAGAACATAAGGAAGAGAAAAGTAAAAGTGAGAATTTACCCTCTCCTGTGGCCAAGAAAAGAAAAGTTGTAAAACCAATTCCTCCAGTAATCATTGAAGTGGTTGAAGAGTTGGCTACAGGAAGTAGTCCTGCAGCTGAAAAAGGGAAATCTCAAAAAAGTAGTGGTAGGCTCCATAAGAATCTTAAAAGCCAATACCAATCAACAAAGCCAAATATTACCATCCTGATTGAATCCCCAGAAAAAGAACAACATAGTCCACTTCACAATTATATCCTTCCTTCTCCACCTATTGAACCTCAAAGGGAACATAAAGAAGAGGAAGAACTGCAAAATATGGAGGAAGAATAGGAACCACAACTTCAGGAAGAAGGGGAACTCCAGAATATTGAGCAGCCTCAGAAAGAAGTAGGTTTTGAAAGACTGGACAGCTTAGCATCTGTTGTAGAGCAGGTTATTGAAGCAAGGAGCAAAGTAGAAAAGAAGAAACCTAGGGAACATGTTCATAGGCCACTGACTTCCCTTACTAGTCATGCAGTGGGACTCACTCTTTATGAGGATTGGGAATTGGAAAAGGTAAAAATGTAGATGATAATCGACTGGCAAAAAAAAATTATTGAACAAAAGGACGAGGAAATAGCCCAACATAAAGCTAAAATGAAAACGGTAGCCACCATGGTACCACAACTAATGCAATGTCGAGATCCTCATGTTTAATCTCTATATTTAAGAGAATAGCACATCAATTTTTAGATGATGAGAATTGTCAAGGATTTAAGCCCCTCATTGCAAACACCAGAATAATTCTACAGTACTTATTAGACATCTCCTACAGCAATCAAAAATCTACTCTATGAACTTTATGTACATAGTTATGTTGTTCCTAATGATGTCAATTGGAACCCTCTCCTCTACATTGGAGATTTCCAATTGAGAGCTCTTATGTCATGGATGCAGAATGAAATATCAAGGGGAGAGCAGTTTCAGGTGCATCACAAGGAAGAACTTGAGCTTTCATTGCCCTTAAGGGTTGAAACAAGGGAACCTAGGTGACTTTATTTTGATTGGCAAAAGATTGTATGTGCGCCAGATTATGCAAAGGAAAGCCTACCCTTAAGGAAAGAAATGTATAAATAATATGAGAAAATGGCTCCAAGGGAAGGACAAGTAGCAATAAGACATATAGTCCAGCACTGGAATAGCCTAATAGATGAGTTAAAGAAATCTGAGCCACACTCTGCGCAAAATTACCATGCAGCATTAAACAAAGCACCCAAGTATATGCACTTGGGAAGAGCAAAGGGACAACATTGGCTGCCTCTCAGTTTTTAGCCTCCAATCCTCCTATGGCCACTGATGGGATGCAAGGATAGTGACCCACCATACAATGAAGTAGCAAAACGTACCAGGCGGAAGAGATTGGAGAAAATGAAAGGATTCTACTAGAGCTTATCTACAGGCAGTTTTGGACAGGTTACTCCAGGCAATTTCCGAATCAATGCCAGAATCTGAAATTTTCTTGTTGTTGGAAGATCAGCAAGAAGTTAAGTTAGGGGGAGATGATGAGCCTAAATAATGGCTCTATTTTGATAGATTTTTGATATGATACTTCTGCCTAGGTCTTATGATTAGATGACATTTGGATTATAATACTCTCCTAAGTTGATACCTTTTAAGTGTTTTTGAAACTGATTTAACTTATACCTAAGGATGTCATATAATGGTTTTAAATGATCTATCTATGCAAATATCTAAAATCAATTATAATTATGGTTTACATTATATCATGTTAGCATTAGTATATACACATGTTTGTTGTGCACATTAATATCATGATGCAGGGTCAGCAAAGGTAAAGTAAAGACAAATGGCAGTTTAAAGGAGCATCAAGTATATAACCGCAATGCAGACCCAGTCAAAGAAATGTAGTAATGATCGAAACCACTTGACCGGTTCTTCAACAGATTGATTTATGGAAACATTTATAACTGTTCCTAGTGGAGCTTAGATCTAGGAAGCAATTCATGCTATATTTTCAGTTGCAGGACAAATGTTGTTATGTTGTCCTACGCTGACTTCTTCTTCTTCTCTTGTTAATAAATCTTGTTCACCTATTCCATAGGAATGTGGTCGATTAGTTAGAATTTTGTTATAATTTCTCCTATAAATAAAGGGATCTCTCTCCTCTTAGGGATAGCAGAGAACGACCATAATATTTTGTAATACATAGTCTTCTGGTATTTTATGTATTTTTCAATCAAGATGAAATAAAGAGATCAATGTGATTTTGAATGATTAAATAATTGTAATATGAAGTTCTGGAGATACTCACTCAAGGGGGCCCACTTGGTGAGTAATTCTTTGTATGTTCCAGTTAGTTTCATACTTTTGTAGTAGATTTTTCTACAATTGTTTGTTCCTGCAGCCATTGGAAACAGTTCATGTGTTTGTTCCTGCAGCCACAGTAGCAGAGTAGTTCCTGTTGCTCACCAGAACTTTATTATTTAACAGTGGTTATTTAAAGTAATTTCTAGTTGTAAGATTAAGTATTAGTTCATTTAAGATTCCGTGTGTGTACTTTAAGAAGAATTTCCTTTCCTACAGTAATATAGAATGGTTGCAATATGAACTTGGTGCACATACAGTGCTGGCCCATTTCAAGTTTACGTCCCTGGTTGATAAATAAATGAGCCTTTGCCATAGGAAAAGTTAGATATTCAAGTATATTCAATATCTGAATTGTGTTTTATTACCTAGTTGCCATTCTAGTTGTGAGGACCAACACCAAGGTTGCCTTTTTGGTACTTACCTTTCCCACCTTTTCCTTTCCTTGTTGGGTAAGGTAGCGGGATTTAAATTTTGTTGGTACCACCTACCACTGTATCCCTTAGGCTTGCCGCTTTCTCAACCTGGTTTCCTTTTCTACGAATATGGGTGGTGATTTTATTAAGAACGAACCCGGTGAATGTTTAGACTTTAAGAATAATGAGGAGCTTTGGAATAAGGAGATTCAAGGCAATCTGGATACTTATGTGGAGGGGATGACTAGAAACAATCCTAAGCTCTTTGTCATGTTTATTCAAGCCTGGAATAATGGTGCTGTAAAAATTAGAAGTATCACCTTTGTGGTTTCTATGGTGCGAAGGTGACTGGGCTGGCCCTTGATGCCATTTCTTTTTCCAAAAATCCCAAAGGGGATTATAAAGAGGACTTTGATCATTTCTTTGAACTAGGGAAGGGGTTTCCAGGCTTCAAAGTGGCTATAATAGGGAGGAACTACTAGGAATTTGGAAGGAGGTGGCCCTATTGTTCGTGAAGTACTTCACCCTAGATGGTAGGAAAAGGAGATTCCACTTGCGAATCTTCCCCATGTTAAACCATCTTCGCCATGGGATAAGAATGAATTTTCCCTTCTAGGTTATGTCCTCTTTGTCTCAGTCTATTTCTAAAGCCATTGTTAAGGGTAAACCTCCCCTCCATCAGGGCCTCATTCATAGATTGTATGATTTCCACCTGGCTTTATCCCCATCTAGTGGGGTCCCTTCTGTTGAGATTGGTTCCACCGATGATCCAAATTTATATGTGGATCTTATTGTTACTCCCCCTAATTTTGGAAAAGTGTCCCATTCAGGTTCTAAAATACCCACTAGAAAAAACCTACTAACATGGCCAAATTCAAGGCCATTACCCCCACCAAAAAGGACCAAGATGTGGAGGTTCAGCTTGAAATGCAATTTAATGTGGAGATTGTTGAAGTCCAAGTATTTGTCCTTGGATGACTCAGACTCCTTGACGACTATAGGGTCAAATTGGTGCCCTGCCAAAATTGGTGCTAACCCAACCCTTCCCTCTTAAACCAGGGTCCTTCCTCTACTTTTACCAAACCTTTGAGCTCTATCTTTGTTCTTACCAAAATTGTGAAGGACCTGCATGAGGAGGTGCAATGACAGGATGACCTATTAAAATGGCTCTTTGCGCAGATGAATGTGGCCAATTAAAAGATCAATCGATTGGAGGCGGCGATCAAGGCGGAGGCTAGGGATAACACTTGGGTGAATAATTTGGATGAGGACATGGAGTCTAGAGAATTGTCAATTATCTTGTTGGCCTCATAGGGTAGTGGGATAAGGTGGGCAAAAAAATCAATGATATGGACTCCAAGATCAAGATGGCAAGGACCAAGATAGAGCTGGAAGAGGTCAAGAAATCCCAGGAGGCCCTTAAAAAGAAAATTGAGGTCAACCTTGATTACAGGAGCACGTCTAGTAAGAAAAATGCTTCCCTACAGGCTATCGAGGATAATATGGAAAGGAAAAGGGCGAAGAAAAGAAAATGAATGGATTCCCTAGCCATGGGCTCTACCCTCACTACGTCTTTAGTTAAAGCCACCCCTGATTCCGTGTTTGTCTCCTCTGGCTCTAGGATTGGGTCGAGTAAAAAAGTGTCTTTTTTTTATAAAGTGCTTAGTTTATGCCAGGATTGGTAGGAAAATGGTACCCCCATGTAGTAGACCATCTATTTGTGTCTGTGCTAGGTGGTTGTTTCGGTTCTTCTTTGTTTTGATGGTCTTTTAGTATAGTTGTTGGCTCTTTGTTTTCCGTGTTGAGTTTTTGTTGTGTTTTGGTGGGGTTTTTTTTCTGGATGTGCATCCCTCATGCGCTCTTGGTGTTGTCTTGTAGTTATGTAATGATACGGGCCTATCCTGTTTTTATGAGTCCAAACATAATTAAGTTGGCTAAATATTTATTCATCATAGCAAGACAAAGTATTTTGATATGAAGTATCATTCCATTCAAGATATAATTTAGAAAAAGAAGTAAAAGTGAGGTATATAAAGTCTCAATAATAGTTTATAGATATCTTTATGAATGTAGTTGTAAAGGTTCGATTTTTGACACTATGGTACCATCTTGTGATTCCACTCAACATCAAGTGGGATATGTTGATAATTAACACCAATAAGAAAAAAATTGCATTAACAAATTTGGAACTCCATTTTTAAGATTGCCTTTAGTTTTTTTTTTAAGATGCATGAAAGATATAATTTTAAATATCTAATTTTTAAGAGTTAAAATTGGTTTTTAGTATTAATAAAATTGTATGTAAAGCTAAGTGTTTTTAGCTTTATCTTATTATTTTTTTAGGACACACAAACTCTTTAAAAAGTCAGTCTCTTGCTAATTTGTAAGGATAAAATAATATAGAGTTCATACTATATTTTTCAAGAAGTTTTTCTTATGACTATAAGTTGTTTATTATACTAAATATTTTTTTTGTTTCAAGTGGTATTATTTTAATTGTTAGTAAAATTATTTTACCATTTAGTTTAAAGAATAAGGCTTGTATCAAAATCTCTATGTTGTATCAAAGTCTCAACTTAGATTCAATTGTCCCGAGATATATCGAAGGGGGGTGTTGGACTAACCACCATATCGCTTAAAGTTGATATTGTGCACTAACCATCACTCTAGATATAGATGAAGATACTTATTTGCACATTCACCAATGCCTGAAAATTTTAGTGTAATAACAAAGATCTTTAAATGTCTTTTTCTCCCAAAATTTATATAATCAATACATGTGACTAAGAATTTACCTAAAACCACAAAATAAAATAAAAACAAAAAAAATCATTTCCACAAAATTCTCTTTAAGTCATTGCCATAGTCATTCTCAAAAGTGTGCCCATGTCGATAAGTGTCACATACCTTGACCAAAAATCAAAATTGTGATCTAATACATATTTAAAAAGCCTAGTCACATTATTCTTGCAATCACAAAATTATTAAAGCCTTGTATTCCAGTATTGCAGCAATGTGATGGGATGTTATTGAAGAAGATTCTTGCGAGTCAAATTGGATTCCTATTATCTTGATGCAACCCTATGCTCGTGCTAACAAAAATTGATTATACCAAAATTTTGTGGTGCATAGACTCTCCCCACCATCCCATGAGCTCTACACCTCATAAAATCAACCACTAGTCACATTATTCTTGCAAGAACAAAACTATTAAATCCATTCATTCTACTATTGCAGCAATGTGGTGGGATGTTATTGAAGAAGATTCTTGCAAGTCAAATCAAATTCATGTGATCTTGACGCCACCCTATGTTCATGCTAACAAAAATTGATTATACCAAAATGTTGTGGTGCAGACTCTCCCCACCATCCCACGAGCTCTATACCTCATAAAATCAGCCACTAGTCACATTATTCTTGCAAGAACAAAACTATTAAAGCCTTGTATTCCATTATTGAAACAATGTGTTGGGATATGATTGAAGAAGATTATTGCAAGTCAAATCGGATTCCTATGATCTTGAT
The DNA here is from genome assembly GCF_030272615.1 of Cryptomeria japonica. Classification (NCBI taxonomy): domain Eukaryota; kingdom Viridiplantae; phylum Streptophyta; class Pinopsida; order Cupressales; family Cupressaceae; genus Cryptomeria; species Cryptomeria japonica. The sequence continues at coordinate 591,977,403 of NC_081408.1, read as the reverse complement.
ATCACCCTATGCTTGTGCTAACAAAAATTGATTATACCAAAATGTTGTGGTGCATGAACTCTCCCCACCATCCCACGAGCTCGACACCTCATAAAATCAACCACTAGTCACATTATTCTTGCAAGAACAAAACTATTAAAGTCTTGCATTCCACTATTGCAGCAATGTGGTGGGATGTTATTTAAGAAAATTATTGCAAGTCAAATTGAATTCCTATGATCTTGATGCCACCCTATGTTCATGCTAACAAAAATTGATTATACCAAAATGTTGTGGTGCATAGACTCTCTCCACCATCTCACGAGCTCTACACCTCATAAAGTCAACCACTAGTCACATTATTCTTGCAAGAACAAAACTATTAAAGCCTTATATTCCATTACTGAAACAATGTGGTGGAATGTTATTGAAGAAGATAATTGTAAGTCAAATCGAATTTCTATGATCTTGATGTCACCCTATGCTCATGATAACAAAATTGATTATACCAATATGTTGTGATACATAGACCCTCCTCACCATCCCACAAGCTCTACACCTCATAAAAATCAACCAAAAAAATCCAGAGCCCATATGGCTTAAATTAATAGTATGATACTATTGTAATAAGTTAAACTACAAATAACATCTAAATTATATTTTATTTTTTAATGTCGGCTATTTTAACATGTATAAGAACATGAGAAACGCCAGCATGATGTTACTCCTTGTTTGTTATGTAAGCTTTAAGATAATCAAAAGCAGTAAGCCACTTGGAAAAAGGTATAGGGCAATACAAATGCATCCAGGCTGACCGAAAATTACTTTCCTAGTTATGCCAATGAATATGATGGGATGAGAGATGTAATTTTGCTGCACTGCCTGCAATTTGGCCACTGCTATTTGTTTGGGCATATCTGTCTTATTCTCTCTCAGTTGGCATAGATAAGGAAACTCATATAATTTGTTCAGAAAGGCCTCAAAATCTGATGACAAGAGCAATTAGCACTTTTGTTTTGCATGAGTGGGGTTTTTGTATTGTCATTCGATGAACATATGAAAATGAGTTATGTCGAATTAGAGGATATAATAAGTCAGTAGAAAGTAGTTGGAAAACAGCTGTGAATACGACTGCAGAATGGTAAGAAAATTTACAAAAAGTAAATGGTGTCTCACATGGTTTTGGATGGTATTTCTGGCCTGTTCTGCATGGTTTGATATAGAGAAAATCTAAATAAATTTTGTCATAACTTGTTCTTTCTTTCCTATAACACATTTCACTCAGCATTAGATTTTTTCTTTGAAATAGCTGGAAGTAAAACAATAAAAACTTAGAACTAAATAATCTGACATAAAAGAGAGAAACATGGCCATCAAACATGATTGCAAATCTCAGTTCAGGATACATAAGCATTAATCTAAAAATAGAATTAAAAAATAAAGAAACACTACTATTTGATATCATTTACACTAAGTAGTATCAACGTCAACTACATTACCAAGTCAATTGGCAGTGGGTTATACGTTCCTGAGATAGGGGAAATTAGCTCCGTCCGAGCACCCCCCTCATTTGCAGCTTCATTCGCAGATAAAAAATTAATTGCTCGCACAATTAAGGTAGATTAATATATCAGCACTTAGTATCTTTAAATTCTAAGGTAAGTTCAAGCACATTTTTATTGGACGTAGATGGGGATAGATATTTCAGCAGCCTTATCGTTTTATATAATCTAATTTAGAACTAATTAATAGTCCTGTTCCATGTAGGGGTATTTTTTTTTTATTAATTTTAAAATTGTAGGGAAATATTAGTGATAAGATTTTAACGATTTTTTTTTTAATTTGTAAATTTTATTTTATTTTTTTTGTGAATTTTCAAATAAACAAATTTTTAGGTAGTGATATTCTTTCACTTACAGTTTTCTTGTCAAGTTGATGGTACTTAATAATATATTGATGGATGTCATTCATGGCATAGTGTGATGACTAAATCATAGCATTGTCGTTATAGTAACCAAAGTTCAAACTCTTGTTGGGTCATTGTGATCAGAGGGATTGTGACCTCACTAATCAATTATGCTAATAGATTTGAACCTTTGCATTGAATTTTTCGACATTCATGCAAAATGACTTCATGCTCCAAAACATGCAATTGAATTCTTGAATACTTGTTAGGTGAGTCACATTGTAATCAAATATGTTAGAGTTCATGCTTTATTTAAATTCTTTGAGCATAGATGTAAGTGATTGTTCTTGTGATAATTAATGATTTTCTTTATGTTACAAATGAATCCAAATTTGTGTCTTCTTATACAAGAACATAGCATCAAATTATGAAGATTTACACAAACTTGGTATAGGACCAAAGTGTAAAATGCCACCAGTTAACTAAATATTTGGTTTTCATTTTACAATTAAAATAATCAAGATCATAATTGTGAGGATGATGTCAAATTTATGAACACAATTGTAATGTCCCCACTTTGAAATGGAATTTAATAATAAATAATAATAATAAAATTAAAATACAAAGGAATAAAAAATAAATTATATAATAAAATATAATTAAGCTAATGAATGGTCAAAAGACATGAAATGGAAAGTTGTGACTCCCTCAAACATGAGATATAAAAGGGAGAAGAGAACTTCATTTGAGGGGGAAATACTTAAGGGAAACATAGGTACAGATCCATAAGACAACCATGAGGGTGCATGGCCCTTTAAATGGATGTCTCTTTTCCAACAAGTGTCTCCTCAATAAAATAGGACAATATAAAAGGATATGGAAGGGAAGGAAGGAAGGAAGGATAGAGATTCAAGAAGAAAATGGAAAATAAGAAGAATAAACATTAAATCCATAAATCAGACATAGACCTGACTGGAATATGAATAGAATACGCATTCAATATTAAATGAGTAGATATGACATACATGGATATATGTATCTGAACATAACAAGTAGATCAAATTTAGTTAATGAGTGATCAACAATGAAGAAGCACACTCATAAACATTCAGAAGAACCTTTATACTCGGACATAAACATTTTACCCAGTAACCTAGATATCTATATAAATAATATTGTGATACATGATGTCTTGGCTAGATCATTATTACAAAATATAATATATTATTGTTGCTATGTCTATTCATATATTATTAATTTGCATGTATATATAATATAGGGTAGATGTAATGATTTCTTTAGAGATTCAACCAACCAGTTATCCCATTACGGCTAGGAGATATGGTACATATAAGGAGGGCAAGTAGTTGAAGGACCATCATAGCTAAGTAGAAGGTCGAACGACGAATGTACTTTGGTGTCCCTAAACTTGTTGGAAAGGCTCAAAGGCGCCTTGTATGATCTCCCATGGGTGCTCCATAATGACCATGAATTGTTTGGATGGAACTTCAAAGGAATCTATTGAGTACCTTGAATATTGCAATAGCAAATTAAAACTCTATTAGTACATTGTTGAATTTTATGTTTATTTATTTTGTGATACTAACCTAGTTGTAGGCTCTATATCAAGATAGTAAGACAATACACATTTCCAAGCATCATCCAAACTCTAATTGAAAAAATCAGTACAAATTGAGTAAAATTCCCTCCCATAAAGGACATTACAACAATCTAGATTAGACAACCAAATTGAATTAATTGCTAAAAAATGAGACTAGATGCAACCACGAAAAACTATACAAATCTAACTATACACAAATAAATATCTTTTTAATTATAAAAAAAGTTTAAACCACTATCCTAAATTAAATATTAAAAAAACAGCCAATAAAACACTTTTTACTATTACAATAGTGATACTTTAAAATTGTTTAGAATTTTACAACTACGGTGTAAAATTGAAGGATAAAATGTCTCTTATTAGAATAGCTGTCTAGGTTCATTGATGAAGAAAGATATATAAATTTAAGTATGTTTTAAGTTCATTCATATGTTGGGTAGTGGGCTTAGTTGTTGATGGGACCCGATTTTATTTCCCTTAAATAAAGTGCTCCATACATACCATACTGAAAATTTTGATGGTTTACAACTCCATCTGACATGCATAGCATATTGGCAAATATTATTTGGACTCACACAGAAAAAACTTTTTAAGAATGGATTTTACATAAGAACACCAAAAGATGTTTTGGCAAATATTATTTGGACTTTGCAGAAAAAACTATTTAGGAATGGACTTTACATAAGAACTCCAAAAGATGTTTTTAACGTCTTTTGGGATGTCAGATCCAAATCAACGACAAAACGTAAGGAAAAAAAAACAAACTTTATCAAGTTTAGTCTTCATCCTCTTTCTCTAGCTCAATCTTTGCCCTCTCCTTCACATCAACATTTATCTTCTTTTAGATTTTGTGCACACCCTTTATCGTTTCGAATGCTTGGAAAAAAACAATCCAAATACAAATACCTAAGAGTAACGATCTACCCAGACAGGGAGAAGAATTTGTTTAAATAGATGAGAATGGCATCCATTGATTTGTAGAGCAGCACCAGAGCAGAGGAAGATTCATCGAAATCTATGGAGTCTAACAGGCGCAGGTCAGGTGGGTGCAAGACAATGCGAGGAACCAGTAGGTCTTCTCGCACGATTTCTAAGCTGAAGTTTGGTGGTTCAATAGCACAGCAGAGCCATAACACAACTCGGATCATACGAATTGTGCACATTACTCCAGCAGAGGTTATAAGAACAGATCCGGCTCACTTTCGTGCCCTTGTCCAGAAGCTGACTGGAAGGCATTCAACTCACTCATCCATCAAGTCCAAACACAAGAAGTTGAATCTTCCAGTCAGCCCCGAGAGCCATGAATCCACTGGTCTTCATCACAGCCAGAACCCAATTGATGATTTATCAAATGAGCTTGGAAAAAGGGAATTTATGTTGTACGAGGACAAATTCATGGCTTCTCTTCCAGAAATCAAGCAAGAACCTCTGGATGACGAGAGGGCGAGGCTGTGTCATAATTTATCAGGCTTTTTCGGTGGATTTGAAGAGCTTGATATCTTTAGTTCCCTTCTGGATTCTTCTTTTGGACTACCTGATATTCATTAAATGTGTCCTACAGTTGAATGGTTTTAGTCATTTTTGCCTCCATTACCCTTCCAGTAGTTCTTCCAGACTTTCAGCCTACCAATTCATAGAATCCACCTCAATTATTATGGGTTTGTCATATGTCTGCACTTTGGAATTTTTATTTAATTCAAAAGCCGCATTGCCTTGCGCAAGATTTGTTGCAGTAGCACCTGCAGATGAGCCACTCGCCATGAATATCACGAATTTCCTTTTAAAGGTATATCATTAGTTTTCCGCAGTTCACAAGTTATGAATGTAAATTTTTTGAATAAAATGCATATGCAATTTTATCTCTATAAAAAAATTAAAAAAAAAAACATTAGACATGTTTATCATTGCGAGGGATCTCACTCTCAAGTAAATGTACCTTTGCTTGGCCTATGCATGTCAATGGTCTGGCCAATGCATTCTTAAGTTACAGAATTTCTCCAAAAATTATGTTTAAAGAGTTGTATCTAGACTACTTAGAGAGAGTATAGTATTAGTTTGGAAGCGGTTCAAAGCAAACTAAAGGATTTTTGTGTTCTAGGTCACTAACTCTCAACATTGCATGCATGTCTCATGGCTCACGGTGTTTTTTCTTTCGGCTGCAGATTTTGATAAATATATATTGATACATGATATAATTTTGTATGAAGTTAGATTCATTTATTTAAATTTTATCTATTCTTAAATACATTTTTGTGTATTCAGTCTTTACTTATTCTTTTATGTATAAATTTGAATACTTTCACCTTATCTATGCATTTAGTGCATCTATTTAAACATGATTATTATACACTTGGAAATGATTTTCCATCAAAGGTCGTCTATGAAATTGCAAGCTTAAATTTATAGTCATGGATTTGACCCTTGCTTTTCTCAAATTTAAATTTTGGCCAATTATTCCCCATTTTTTTTGTAGTGTCGTATATTATATACCTCTACAATTTCACACTTATTTTGGGCTCACTTTTGTGGTTTTCCCTCATGCCCATAATTCATGACTAATAGTGCTCAATCCAAAGCCAAATTTGGAAGCCAAACACAATCCTAAGCTCATTAACCTTGTTTTGGCTCAAATAGCCAAGACTATGGTGCCTAGCACCCTAGTCTACCTAAACTATGGTACCTAGCTCCATAATCCAGTCAAAATGGACCCAAACCAAACCTATAATGGTCAAGAAATTGTAGAGCGGGAAAGTGCTCCCCGATGTCATCCTTCAAAATTTTAACATGAAACATGTGAGTTGTATATAAATACAACTGCCTCCCTTTCATTTGAACATCTCTTTATGTTAGGCGAATTCTAACCAACAATTACAATCAAGCATCTTCAAAGCATTAGAGGAGAGATTTGAAATCAAGCAATCAAGCATTCAAGCATTCAAGTTTAGCAATCATGATCAAGTTTATGTGTTCCTCTATGAACAAAGGCATGCATTAACTCCTATCAAGCAACATCAACCTTTTAGGAGGGTTTAAAACAAGTTCACAACAAAGTTATCATTTGTCAATTCAACATTTACTTTAAGGTTTTCAACCTATGCCCTACCAAGGGTAAGATTTCTCACATCATATCATATCATAGTTGTAGTGGAGGTTAATTCCTACTCGAGGTCTAACTTAGGCCAACCCCTATACAACACGAAAAAAAAATCTCTTTTCTGTGTATAGGTTTCAGATCCAACCACAAAAAGTTGCAGAGTTACAAAGAGTAGACTGAGACATTCACTTTCATATTTTGAATAAGTGAAAACCCCTCGACTAATACGGTTACCACATTTGTCCAATGCTTTATAGTTGAACTTTGGAGGGATTAGTCTGTGGAGTATCCTAATCCAAAATCCAAATTTTAAGTTGACTGAATCACCTCTAGGACTGGAGTGCCTAGCACACGAGTCCATTTTTAGGCTCACAATTCAGTGACAGGTTTATTTCTCTGTCTCATTTCCAAATCTATAATTCTATGTCTACTTTCTGATTTGTTTCTTTCTATTTATGTTGAATCTTGTCAATTTCCTAGCATTTTACCTAGTTCTTGATTCATTTCATATCCAATCATATCAATCAAAAAAGAGAACAATTAATCACAATGCTCAATTCTCCTAAGAGACTGAAGAGGAGCCTAATTGATTGTTTCGCAATGAATGTAATATTCGACATGATTCCTAATTTGCATGTTTAAGATAGTGAACCTATTTCCCTACATTTCATTTTCCTACCACAAGCCAACTAAATACATATTTTACAAAATTTAATGTTATATGCTAGCATTGAAAGACACATTCATTTCACATTATCTACACCTCACAATTCTTCTCTCATTAGACTAGAACATTAAAAGGCATATTAAAGTAAAACATCTAAATTTTGTGCACTAAAAGGAGTAATGAATCTACATCCATCATCATAGAGTGTTTGTTTGTTGTCTTTGATCATTACAAACATTTATGGAGGTTGATATAAGAGAACTAGTGTAGGATCATTAAAATTTTAAGAGTAATTTGCATCAACAATACACTTTTGTTCACATATTTTTTTAGCATATTTATAACAATATTCCAATTATTAGATGTTCAATTAGATCTTATGTAGTCATGGTTAGCTCAGGGGCCACCTTTCGATTTGCATGCCATTCTTAGCACGGAAAGGATCACTACCTTTCTTCTTCTTGCTCCCCCCAATCATAATCTATAGGAAGGAGGTCGTTGAAAATAAAATTTGGTATTCTCATAGAAATTGGATTTGTAGATCCAATAGCTTTTGGCCTTTTCTCTCAAACTTGCATACATGGGTTTTGGAGTCTTTGAGGCCTTTTATTGAGGGTACTATTGAACTTTTTCCTTGTGGTAGAGGTTTTTTTATCTCAATATTTGATTCTTAATGAACATGGAGATTACGGTGAATGGTTTGTTATGAATGTGGGGTAAGCACTCCCTCTCTCAAATTGTGGTTTTCTTCTTTCAACCAAATGACAAAATCTCTCAATGTTATTCCAATTTGGGTAAGGTTTCTTCCCTCCCTCTCCAATTCTGGTAAGATACTTTCTTTAGGGATATTCGCAATGTTATTGATCAATTTTTAAAAGTGAATTCAACCATAATTTACATTGGTCACTCCACCTTTGCTCATATTTTGGTGGATATCCACATATCCAAGCATCTTCATGGAGAAGTCATCTTGATGGTTGAGGATATCAAATGACTTTATCCACTTGATTGTGAAATCTTATCATTCTAATGTAATAATTGCTTTGCTACATGACATATTGCTTTTCAATTCCCACATCCTTGTCATCGGACCTCTTTGATAGATGATATGTCCTTGGCTTGTCTCCCCTATTGGTGGATCATGATGTTATTATGGAGAAGTTCCTAAAATGGCTTCCCTTGAGGATTATGTAACTTGAACTATTCCATCAACCTTTGCAAGGACTTCTTCTTTAGATTTGGTTTAGGCTACGCATGCATCATTGTGACAACCGCCCCTTGGTTGCTGCTATTTTTTTCAAGTGCCAACTTAATTGACCAAGCTTCTTGTTCTATCTAAGAAGTGTTGACTTCACAATTTCTTCAGTCGCCATAGTGGTAACCACCCTACCACCACTTATGCTTGCACTCAAAGGTGGTAAGCTCTTGAGGTCGGGACCCTCATTAGACCTAGACGTATTCATTATTGATGAGCCTAACTACATATCCCTTCAAGGGAAGTCAAAAGCTTTGTAGTTCACCCTTGAAGGTTACAGGGATTTTATTTTTTCCTCTTGTATGAGATCTTTGATATCTCTTTAAATCAAGGATATTTATTAAAATTAGTCCAACATAATATAACAATAACTAACTACCATCAAATAGTGTACAAATGTATACAATTACACAAGAGTCATATCCTTTCATAATTTCCCAATTCCATAGAAAGCAGCTTGAGCACACATCACATATACACAGTGTCTAGCTCTAGCATATGTCGCATATGCACAACAACTAGCTCCAACATATGTCACATATACGTACTAACCAGCTCCAATATACATCACATATGTACACAGTGAGAGATTGAAACATCCATAACAGCTAACTATCACTTGCTCATAGTGCATCCCATATGAAAGGAATGTCAATGCCCTGTGCACTACATCGTGGGTCACATTCTTTTCCCTAGCCTTTTGCACCAATGAGAAATTGGGAATAGGATTTGATGTATCTCATTTTACATGGAGTGTTCATACTCATCTCAACAAGGTCAATTATACAATTTCCACATCAAGATATGCCCAAAATTATACTATGAGCTTGGTCCAATTATTACCTACCTATTCTTCATTAGAAATTATCTTCCCTGCAGTTCATCAGACGGGTCTGTGCAGGATCATGGTGTGCAAAAATAGGCCCTTAAGTGGCAATGAAATTTCAAAAAATCAGAGTTATGCAACTTGACATGAAAATTTGAATAAGTTGTGAACATTATTTTTAAAATATGTGAAAAAGAGAATCTATAGAAAATTGAATGTAGTTTCTAAGCTACTAGTTGTTTTTTGGAAAAAAAAATCCTATTTGATGAAAATTTCAAATTTCAATACAATGGTACTAAAATTTTAGGAAAAAGATAAGAAGTAGGTGTATGTCTGACCACCCTAATCACAATAAAATCATAATATTTTTTAATAATATTTATAATATAAGTATTAGACTCATGTCTAGATGTGACACATATTGTTTTATAATTTTTTATAAAGTAAATAATTATTTATGAATTTTTTACTATAGCTTTTCAGAAATTGAGAAACTCCTAGGTCTAACCACCTTAACTTGGTCAAAACCTTATGAAATTCAATTTTTTTAATTTTTCCCTATAGTAGATGAATCATAGGAGGGTATGTGCACCAAGTTGTGGTACCAAAACGGGGTCTTAAGATGCCACTTTTTTTCTGAAATTAGCAAAGTCTGAACTTCAATGACAAATTGAAGATAGTTACACTCCAAATTTGAAGATGCAACAAGAACAAGAGTCAGAGTGCTTTGAGTCTACTTTCTAAAGTACTAATTGTTTTTTAAAATGGTGGAGATTAAGGGCTTCAAAAAGGGCGGCCACAAAAAGTGGTCCTATTTTTATGCAAAAAACATAACATAGCGTTTGTTGTGGCCCCCCTAAAATGTTAACTTTTTTTTTTAATTTTTAAAATCGCTTCAGTGAGAAATTAGCTAACACCTTGTAGTTTATGCCAAATTTTTCAGCTAATTTTTTAATGAATATATGATTTTTTACTAATTTTCAAAGTGGACACATCCTGAAAAACAGAAATTTGAGCGTGCTCCCCCCTAAAATCTTTGATAACTAATGAAAAATCAAACAAAAAAAAAAATTAAATTGTGTAGAATGGAATCTAGTTTCTAAAAATATATGTTTCTTCAAAATCCGATGAACTTGTAAAAAACTATACCCAAAATAGTGTATGTTGGTTTTTGACAAAAAAATGGACACACTAACAAAAGAAATTATAGATGAAAGCCTTAATGAAATCAAAATGCAAAAAAAATTACATGCTTGGATAGATAAGAGAGAGATTGAGGTTGCTATGGTGTCTTTTTTAGTTTCATTGAAACACCTACAAACCTGATGGAGAGCATGGCCAAAAATATGTGAAATTTTTTAATCTTCTAATAAAAACACGTCTCGGGCCTGAAATGGTCGTCCAACCCTTTGGGTTGGATGCCCAAGTACAATCTTGTGGTTTCCAATCCAAACCATTTGGCGAGCGCCAAATTTGGCGCGCGCCAAATTTTTTGCATTGTCCAAAGTGAATTTTTTGTGAGTGTGTAGATTTTGCAATCTGGGCACAATTTATATCCACCCTCAAAGGAGAATATATACATGAAATATAACATTTAAAGTATAAGTCACATTTCAATATGTCTTTTTTCTTTCTTATACTTTAAGTTATATTTCATGTATATATTGGCAGGATGTTTGAGAGTGGTTTTAGCTCTATAGGACTTATAATGTAGATTCTAGTTTTAAGAGGATCATATAAAATTTCAGACTTAGTCAAATTTCAGTACTCAACATGCTCCTATTAGCATTCTTCAACTATGTATCTCACTCTCTTTATCGCCCCAAACTCTAGACCTATCTCTATCCCTCTCTTGTCTCTCTCACTTCTCTCTCCCCTCTCTAGGTAAACCCAACTTCTCTACCTTTCATTCCTTCCTTAACCCATATCTATCCTGTTAGGCCCAATATGGAAAGCTAATGTACTGAGAGGGGAGGGGTGAATCAGTACTTCAAAACTTTTCTTCAACAATAACTTTACTGTTAAGCATAAACTGAATAGTGCAGTAACATAATATAAAGCTAAAACAAATAGATAACAATCATACATGATTCACTCCATAACTCATATATTTTGGTTACGTAGAAACTCTTGGTTAGAGAGAAAAACTGTGGTGGGGATGGCACCCACAACTTCACTACTACAATAATAAAGGTTGCTCGGTTAGAGCTACATGTTTAGCTATTTTTGATAGCTTACCCTGTTAGGAGTATCAATATCTGTTAGATCTACCTTGCTAAAAGATTTTACAACACTTAAACTAAATATTGCACCTGGTTAGAGGCTTTACAATTTATAGACTTTGTTAGAGTCTTTTACCCTCTTTAAGGTTTCTCTTACAACTTCAAAATATTACAATAAATCATTACAAATATATGCAACTTTACATCTGGAATATTATAGCAGATTCTATGTGCTCAAAATAAGATTACCTTGCTTATAGCATACCTCGGTAATCCATATATTAACTCGGTAAACCCTTATGTTTACTTTGTTCCTTGACTGTTCTCTGAAATCCTTCTTGGTGACCTTTGTGTCTCTGTAATAGTCATAACACTTTGTGCTTTCTTATGTATCATACATGTCTTACTTCATACACCTCTGTGTCTCTCACTCTGTCTCTACATGTATATATCTGATCTCAATCCATGTTGTATAAATAGATCTCTTATGTCGGTGATCTGATTCATTGCTTCGATCTTACAAACATGATTTATCGAATGAATAACCATGCAAAATATTTCATGGGTTAGATGACCTCAAAATCATACACAATCTTTAAGTGCAATTTCCAATGTGATAACGGTTACTTGTTCCTCGATCTTTGTAACATGTTTCCCATATATGTCCAGGTTCAGTGAATCTAGTAACACATTTCACTCAGTGTGTGTTCACTCGGTATATCATTCTTGCTGCTCGGTAGACATAGAGTGTTACTCGGTAGAGTGTTCGGTGTATACTACGCTCTGAGACTACTTGCTTCTTTAACCGATTGTACTGTGCTTACCGACTGAATGATTTGGTAGAAGTAACCGACTAGAATATATAGAATAACTTTGAACATAAGACTAATGGCAATCTTAGTAAGTAGTAACAATCTCCCCTTTTGACATTAGTTGAGATGTTTGACAAAAACTACTTTCAAAGTTATAACTCAAAAATCTATATACTTGCAAAATTTGACTAAACTGACAATATATACATTTGTCAATGAAATAGTATATTCAGATATACTCCCCTTATCAATATATTGTTCATAACTCTGATTTTCAATGCTCGGTGATCAATGTTCTGTGTGTTGCTCTTGTTCTTGCTTACTGCTCTGTTCATTGCTCGGTATACTCCCCCTGTATACTACATTTCCCTGTATACTTTGATACTATACTCACTCCCCCTTTTTGACAAACATCAAAATTTAGTTACCATTTGGTGGAGGCAACTGGTCAAAAATGGATTTATACGTTGTCCTTGCTTCGGTGAGAGCGACAGAGAGTGCATCCTTGACACTGTCCATTAAAGAATTATGTGCTTGAATGTCAGCCAATAGAGAGATTAAGCCATCTAATGTGCTTCCCTCTTGTGTAGTAGATAGGTAAGTGGCTCGGTTGATCTGTTCTTGAACGGAGGAAAAGTGTGGAATGAATAAGGTTTGAAGAGTCATAATGTCCATCCTTATTTTGTGCTCTTCATTCCTAAGTTCCAATTGTTGAGCCATGAGCTGTTGTAACTTTGTATAAAAATTCTGAACAGAATTGGGCTCGGTGGTCAACTTATTTGAGAGATCGGTGATCCCTTTCTCAATTGCTTATGTTTTATTTTTTATATCTTTAATGAATAAAGAGAATGTACAGAGTTTCTGAAATAAATAAAGAATGTGCTTGAGTTGAGGGAACAACTCAGCAATAAATTTGACAAGTTTAACTTTACCAAGAGCAATAGCTTTATGTACCTCTTCAATCATTTTTGCAGTGAGCTCTTTGTCCTTTAACTTGCTCAAATATTCAGATGCATCTACTCCAGATGTCTCTATCTGATTGAGGAGTTCATCCAGTTGAATATGGATGGTTGCATCTGTTGACACTATAGCTGCGAGTAGCATATCTGATAATAGTATCTTTACCTTCTGAAGTACTTTATTTTTCTTTTGTATGGCCATTTGTTTTTCCTGTTCAGCCTTTGCTTTGCATAATTCACCGAATTCAATTAGTGCTTGCCCTTGACAGGTGTGGAGGAAGAACCTTCTCCAAATTTCTCTGATAGTGCCTTGATCATCTTTGTTGCTTTTCTTGTAGCTTTTGGTACTACAATGCTCATCTTTACTTTCTCTTTCACTTCTTCATATGTTCCATACCTCAGCACGGTAGCATGCCTGGGTAGTGTAAGAAATGCATCTATCTGTTGTTGTGTGATGTCAAAGTCAACCTCATAACTCATAGATGGAAAAGATTGAGTTCTTGGTTCCACAGCATTCACATAGCGGTAGTCAGTGTCTACTTCAAAACATATGTCATCTTTGTATTTTTCCACTAGCTGGGGTGGAATTCTATACCTGTTATGCATCTTCTCTTGAAACTTGTTGAAATAATCATCCATAATATCATTGATCACCTAGACGTTTGATAAAGTCATTGATTTGATGGGTGACTGGTCGGCATAGCTCCCAAACAACTTTACCGACTGTTGGAAATAATTTTTAAAATAGAAAAACATGCATAATAACAGTGATCCAAACTTTATTGTATTAGCCGAGTTGTTTTTCTTTAGCTTCCTGATGGTGTTCAGATTCTCAAACAGGTTTTTCAGCAATACTTCACAAAGATCAATTTTCATTCCCTTTTTCACAATTTTGTATGCTAAGTCAACTGCCGCATAGGGTACACTATTTTCCCTTGCCGATTGGAATAAACAATAACCTATCACTCTAATAGAAAACTTTAGTTCTACATCAGTGACATTGTTCAATTTCAGTCCTCTACAATCAGATTCCACTCCGGTTAAGGTGATCAATTCCTTTTGTGATATCATCTTCTGAGCTCGGGCATGATCATAAATAGGGTAACCGGTGATCAGATGAATGATTTCCTTAGTGATTTTGAATGGTTTCTCCTCTAACCACATGAAATCATCATGAACTCTACTCAGAACAAACTTGACCCACTGGGGTTTGAAGACACGGGGATAGGTTAGGGCTTTAGTCAATCCCTTGATCTTAATGTGCTCATACTTGCTATCCAATTTCCCATCGGTGCACAATTCATCATAGGTGTCTTTGATTTCAACATGACCTAGTTCCAACTCGACATTTGGTGAAGAATCTGACATCCTCAACTAGTAAAACTCTATCCGAGATGAGTGAAAATGCAGTTTTGTCATCCAGTTCTGATGCTACTTTGGGAGTTAGAGAGTATTTTAGTGAGGGCTTTTCAACATTCTTAACAACAACGAGTTCTTGGATCTTCGGTGCCATTGTAGATTTTAGATAGAATTTATCAAAAGATCCTTAGGGTTTGAAAACTTTCAAATGAAAGACGCTTTTCTTCAAATATGAAATAGAAATCTTCAACAGATATGATCAGTAAACCAGCTTAACAATGCATTGAGATTGATGTAAATACCTTGAATTTCACTTCGAAGGAGGTTTGATCGCCTTTGATTCGCTTTTCTCTGCTCTCTTGAAAACTTGGTAAGTGAAAAATGACTACGTAAATGCTTTAAGTACACAATATACCTTATCAGGCTCTGTGTAGGTTAGGTTAAAACATTAAATGCACTCAGTTCCACTAAACTGATTTACTCTCCTTTTTCTGCTTTAACCGAGTAGCCAGATTTCCTTCATTTACCGACTAGACAGGCTTCCTGTAGTTACCGACTTGACAAGTTTCCTGTATAGTGCTTCAAAAGACTTTGATAGAACTTCAAACTTACTAATACATCTTAGTTATGCAGATTTTGAATTAAGTACATAATAAAGTAGGAACTGTTAAGATTTAATCTTTTGAGAGAATGCAGTCCCTTCATACCTTTACCAATTAATTTGGAATAGGTGCACCTAACTCGGTAGGTAAGGTGCTTTCTTCATTTGACACAATTTCCTTCTTTTTCCAAATCATCTGTAATTTGCCTTTTATTTCTTCAGTGTCTCCTCTAGGTTGATCTCTGCAATCTCTAGACAAGTGTCCAACTTTGTGACAATGAAAACATGCCATACCAGGATTTCTCCATGATCTTCGGTTGTTCATTCCAAACCTTATAAAGCAGTTGGCACTTATATATCCATATCTTCCACAACATTCACACCATATCCTTGTATTGTAATCCCATGGTACTGCAGCATATGGTCGGTTAAGTTCTCTATGAGTTCGGTAGCTTCCAGTATTTGCTCGGTGTGCAGACCACATATAGTTCTTTTGCTTAAACCAACACTTCTCGGTACTGTGTCTATATCTATTGTAGTTTTTACAAAACCCTTTGAATTTCGCCTTCTTATAATTGCTAGCAGACTTTGTCCTACACTGGTTTAATGTATGACCATATTTATTGCAATTGTAACAATAACCATTGGATTTAGTGACATTCGATTGCTTACCTTTTCTGATTTGGCACATGTTGGCAGTATGACCTTGATTTCCACAGTAGTTGCAAATAGGCTTTTTTCTTTTGATGTTCTTCTTATTTCCAGCTTGCTTTGATGATTCTCCTCTCTCGGTAGTATGAATTCCCTTCTCGGTAGAGTCTTTTCCTTTGTAACCGAGTCCTGCATCTTTGTTGGGTCTTCTTGTATTCAATTGCTCATCCAACATTTTTGATGCTTCATAATTCTTCTTCAGTGTTTCTTTGGATTTCTTCTCTATTTCAAGTTCATCGGTCAACCTTGATAGTTCAAGTTTCAATGCTTGATTCTCATCACCTTTCAGATTTGCTTCATGATGTGTATAACCTAGTTGATCTGATAGATTTTGTTGAATCCCAGTCAATCTTATGATTTCATCATTCTTTTCAGATACTAATGCTTCAAGTTGTTGTTTCTCTCTTTCTAGATCTCTTACTTTATCCTCGGTTGTCCTCAATGCATCAAGATTTTCGGTCATCTGTGTGCTGAAATGTTCATGTTCTCTTTTCATTGCTTTTAGTTGATCAGTCAGTGCTTTGTTATTTTCTTTCAACACTTCAATCATTTCTTCAGTCTCTTCAGACATACTATTCTCAGATGATGTCTCAATTTGTTCCACTAACTCTTGAGAGTCATGCAAATCATCAGATAATATTCTTCTCACTTTTAATGATTTTTGCATTTGTCTTTGCATGTCTGCAATCACTTGATTAGCATGATCCAACACTTCTTGCAGATATACAATTCTCCGAGATTGTTTATAGCCTTCCATTGATAAGATATTTCTCTTTAGGCAGTTAAACCCTTTTCCAAGATTGAGGCTCTGATACCAATTGTTAGGCCCAATATGGAAAGCTAATGTACTGAGAGGGGAGGGGTGAATCAGTACTTCAAAACTTTTCTTCAACAATAACTTTACTATTAAGCATAAACTGAATAGTGCAGTAACATAATATAAAGCTAAAACAAATAGATAACTCCATAACTCATATATTTTGGTTACACAGAAACTCTTGGTTAGAGAGAAAAACTGTGGTGGGGATGGCACCCACAACTTCACTACTGCAATAATAAAGGTTGCTCGGTTAGAGCTACATGTTTAGCTATTTCTAATAGCTTACCCTATTAGGATTATCAAGATCTGTTAGATCTACCTTGCTAAAGGATTTTACAACACTTAAACTAAATGTTGCACCTGGTTAGAGGCTTTACAATTTATAGACTTTGTTAGAGTCTTTTACCCTGTTAAAGGTTTCTCTTACAACTTCAAAATATTACAATAAATCATTACAAATATCTGCAACTTTACATCTGGAATGTTATAGAAGATTCTATGTGCTCAAAATAAGATTACCTTGCTTATAGCATACCTTGGTAATCCATATATTAACTCAGTAAACCCTTCTGCTTACTCTGTTCCTTGACTATTCTCTGAAATCCTTCTCGGTGACCTTTGTATCTCTATAACAGTCATAACACTTCGTGCTTTCTTATGTATCACACATGTCTTACTTCATACATCTCTATGTCTCTCACTCTGTCTCTACATGTATATATCTGATCTCAATCCATGTTGTATAAATAGATCTCTTATGTCAGAGATCTGATTCATTGCTTCGATCTTACAAACATGATTTATCGAATGAATAACCATGCAAAATATTTCATTGGTTAGATGACCTCAAAAATCATACACAATCTTTAAGTGCAATTTCCAATGTGATAATGGTTACTTGTTCCTCGATCTTTGTAACACGTTTCCCATATATGTCCAGGTTCAGTGAATCTGGTAACACGTTTCACTCGGTGTGTGTTCACTCGGTATATCATTCTTGTTGCTCGGTAGACATAGAGTGTTACTCAGTAGAGTGTTCGGTGTATACTACGCTCTAAGACTACTTGCTTCTTTAACCGACTGAATGATTCGGTAGAAGTAACCGACTAGAATATATAGAATAACTTTGAACATAAGACTAATGGCAATATTAGTAAGTAGTAACATATCCTTGACTCCCTCCCTCTCTCTTCTTCTCTCTCATTCTCTTATTATTTCACTCCCCTCCCTCTCCATTCTCTTGGTGACTACCTATCCCTTCTATCTTCTCTTTCCCCATATCTATGTCTCTTCCTCCCTCCCTATTCACCTCACTACCTCTCCCTCCCTATATTATTACCCACCTCTCTCTCCCCCTCTAGGTATCTCACCTAATTAATTGTCCACCCTCTAGTTCTCTCCCCCCATTTCCATATTTATCTCCCTCTCCTTTACCCCTATCCATTTATTAACTCTCTCCCTCTATTCTCTCTCTCCAAACCTGTCTATCTCTTCATTCCTTAGGTCTTTGAATCCCTCCATGTCTACCTCTCCATTCATCCCCTCTTAGTCATCTCTTTTCTATTATATCTATTCCCTCTCTCCATTGTCTAGGTTGTCACCTCTCCCTCCTACTCTCTCTATCTCCCTCTCTCAAATTTCTAGGTTTCTCCCTCATTCCCTCTCCACCTCTATACTTATCCATTAATGTCTCATTAGGCACCTATCTTTAAGCCCCTCTATCTATCTCTCCTCTATCTCTCCCATGTAGGTATTTAATCTCTCTCTCATGCTCTATATATCTCATCTCTCTATTTATCTCCTCTCTAGTTCTCTCCATTCTTCTCCACCTCTCTCTCTCCATCACCCCTTACGCATCTCCCTTTATGAACTCTCTCCTTCTCTTATCTCTCTCGTCACCTCTTTATCTACCAAAAAATCTAGATCTATTACTCCCCCTTTCTTCTCTCTATTTTTTCTCTCTCCCCTCTCTAGGTCTCTCCTATAATCTCTCCCTCTCTCTCTCACCTTACCTCCTTATCTCCATATCTATCCTTCCCTCCCTCCATCTCTCTTCTCTTCTTATTGTTTCTCTCCACTCTCTCTATGTTCTCTTAATGAACAATTACCAAATGGGGAAGCTTTAGGGATAGGTGTTGTCAATTCTATGCCAATGGGCTATCATACGATGGAGTAAAAAACAAAAATATTTCTAAACAACAAATATGTGCCCTTTTTGTTAATCCCAAAACTGGTTAGTCATTACCTCTTAATGCAAAGAGGTTTCCCATACATTGGTGTACCAATGCGCAGATGAAGAATCTTTTTTGGCAGAGGTGGTGGATGGTCTTTGATGATCCACCTTGTAATAATTATGAGGTGCCATTATATTTTTTGAGAAAAATATATTGTGAGTTTGTGCTCAATGTGTGGCCAAACTATTTTGACATGAGAGAGTTTCATGGTAGAGGTGGTGGCTTTGCCCAAGATAGACCTAGAGCCCGTAAGCGATTAGCCACGGAGAGTCGCCGCCCCCTAGCACCCAAACCCAAGGTGCATCAGGCTATCCCATTAGAGCTGAAAGAGTCGATGGAGCTACAGACTCTTCAGGCGGCCACAGTATTGACTAGTGCCATCATCCAGCATGGGACATCATTAGCACACCCTATTGTATTGGATGATGAGCCATTAGAGGGCGACAGAGAGCCCATCGAGCATATGTGTATCAGTTGCTCAAGGATATGCTCAGGGATAGATGATGCAACCAATGCAGATGGATACTCATATCATCTGTGCATGATTTGCGGTTGTAGATGTCAGGCTCACATAGTTGAGGATGTCACGCTGACAGATGAGTTGATGGACATGGTGTTTGCCCATGAGCCACAGACACAGGTGTGTTGACTTGAATTCATAACATTTTATTTATCAGTCACTTTAAATTTGTAATTACATAAATGAATTTTTCTTTATACATTGATTTAAATTGAAACAAATAATATGCATTTCAGGATGCAGCAGCGGTATCCCATACACCTCCCCCAGTTACCATAGCTGCAACTTTGATGCCTGAGGTATAAATTTTGTAACATGTTAAAATAGAATAGTACACTTTGAATTCAAAAAAATACAAGATATACTAACTATCTTTAATGCTTGGTCCAATTTCTGGTTTGTAGGTGTTGAAAGGGGACGAAATGTCCCAGATTGATGACATCATGCTCTCAGCGATCAATTTTGGCCTACAAGGCTATACGGTATCATATTTTGTACAACTCTTTTTATGTATTGTTTTGATGGAATATGCAAGTCATTTCATTTTATATTTTTAAAATTATGTTTAATTTATTAACTGTACTAATATCTCATGTTAATTTTGTGTTTTTAGGGTACCCCCTCCGTGTTTAGGGCTCATCCTAAGAAAAAGAATTCCTCGAAGACACCAAAACGTGTGAAGAAGGTAATTGAACACATTTTTAGTTGTACAATTGTTTGAAAATGTTGAAATCAAGTATTAGTTGGGGTTTGTAGATTGATTAGTACTTTTTGTCTATTTTACATGTACAGCGGCCATTGAGCTTTGTGGATATGTTGAATGCACCTGATTCGCCCGTGGATCAAGAGAGGGCGGAGGTATGTATCTCTACTTTATTTTCTTGATTTCATGATTATATGCACGCGTACATGTGAACTTGTGATATATTATAATCTTATAATTTTTTCATACAGGAAATATCCATACCTATTTCGTCAATGGTGAACCCTCCTCCTTGCACTGGAGAACCATCTCAGGATCCGGTACACTTTTGTTTGATATGTAAAATTAATTGTTTTCAACCTTCAATACTTATCATTATATTAATTGTATTTAATCTTTGTACATTTTTTGTATAGGTAATTGTATGCGGGAAAAGCGGGTCGATAGAACTCAAAATGTGAAAAAACGAAGCTCTATGGAGCCTTTCTCACACACCCACAGAACTTCTTGGTGCAAGCTATGGAGTTCTAAAGCATAACTCAGCTTCCCAAGGATGGTTCCATGGTTCTCTATCTTGCACGGTCCCTCAAACCAACGTTTTTGCTCTCAGATTACTGAGCAAAATGGTTTAGGGATGGCAAATGCAAGAATGAGGGATGCTTTTTGTTGATTTAATATGAGATGCATCCTAAGCTATGCATAATTCTAGAAATGCAATAAACTAACTATAAGATGACAAGGTTAGTAAACAAAACTATCCTAGCATGCTATATTAGTTCAATGATTTAGGCTATATGATAAGGAACATACTCTAAATTAGCATATTTAGATTAATTACTGATTTAAAAGAGAAGCTAAATGATGAGCATAAAATGAGATATGAAAGATTGAATGGATTTTAGTATAAGTGAGATGCTAAAGACTTGGATGATCCTAAAATGGAGGGATGAGAGCTCTATTTATAGCAAAAATAGGGCAATAGATGGCCAGGATTGAAAGATTTAATCAAGGGTTGAGTTTGAAAGTTGAGAATCCATGTTTGCAATTGGCACCAATGAAATGGTGACAATTGTCAACATAAGACTGGGTTGAGGGGAGAAGTAAGAAGCATTAAATGCTTGAGAAGACCTCATGGTTACCCTAGGGGTTAAGGGTTAAGGTTAAGTTAAGATTACCCATTGGATAAAGCTTTTACCCAAAGGATAAACTCTTGTGCAAAGGTTTAAGGATAACCATGGTCAGAGCAATAAATGCTTGATGAGACCCTTGGGTTAGATGGAGGTTGAGTTTATGGAAATTCTTTAACCATGTAAGAGGGTTTGAGTTAACCATTAATGCTTATGAAGACTTTGGGGATAACTTTGTAAGATCCTTCCAAATTTGGAGGCTTTCAACAAGTTAGCTTGTTGAATGGATAAAGGCTTTAATGCATTTTGAAGACTTTACTCCAAATTTGAGAAGTGACCTCCTCAAATTTAGGGAAAAGGGATAATGGATGGGTTTGGGTTAATTAATTAGGATTAGAAGAATCTAGAAGAGGTTAGAAAGAGGGTTAGGATGCAAGTGGGAGGTGTAGGATTTTGCAAGTGGGTGAGGGAAAATAGGTTTTATTAAAATAAATTACTTTATTTTAATTTGGTTGTAATTAAATAAATTAGATTTATTTAATTTAGGATAACTATTTTAATTAAATTTGAATTTAATTAAAAAGTGGATAGGGGCTTTAATTGAGTAAAATGAATTTATCCTATTAAATGGTATAGTGATTTTAATTGAGTAATTTACTTAATTAAATAGAGGAATGTGGATTATTTAATTAAATTGGATTTAATTAAACATAGAAATGAACATAAAATATTCATTTAGGAATATGGTCATTTTTATATGTCTACATTTTGCCCCTCTTTGAAGTGACGTGTGTGCACATGTTATTTCAAAGAAAATGGTGTGTCGTTGCGATTTTATGATCAGTGTTTCTTTTATGATTTTCAAATCGTGCCCCAAATTTGATGTGTGATGCCCCAGATTCGATAATTGATGGTGATGCCCCCTCGGGAGATGAATCAATATTTTGAAAATTTTGATTTGATTGGATGACTCATGTTTGGTGTGGATGATTTTGGCTATGTGAAAGGTTTAAAGTGATTCATCTCCCAATAATTTACACGTTTTAGGGTATAAGGGAGACCGCAAGTAAATTACATGCCCATTTCCCTAACCCTAATTTCATTTTTCTCCTATAAAAGGGGAAAAGTTCTTTGATTTGACTCATTTGTGCATTGTTGACTTTTGAGAAAGAGATTTTGGAGAGAAGTCAAAATGCCCATTCCGTATTCTAGGCATCATTTTGAGCGCGTTCGGAGGTACCGGAGACCTGCCGCCTATGGACCACCAATAAGTCCACCTTTTTTACCCTTTCTTGATTTTTTATTTTGTCGTTTTGGTCAGTTTTTTGGAATTTTTCTCGTGGGCTTCACGGTTTAGCGCATAGGGGTCTTAGTTTAGCGCATACGAAAACTGTTGTAGTGCATGGGGGTGTAAATGTTTGGATACATCCGAATTTTTAGGGTAGCGCATCTGTTTTCTAGGTTAGCGCCTGAGGTTTTTAGGTTAGCTCATGGTCTTGTATTAGCGCATGAGTGGCATAGGGTAGCACAGAAAGTGAAAAGGTTAGTGTGTTGGGTTAACCTAGCACATAGGCTGCTTAGAGGCTCGCATGTGTAGGGGGAAGTAGCGCATAGAGTAGGTCTAGCGCACAGGGTTAAATAAGTAGCATGGTCGTAGGATAAATTAGCGCATAGAGTGAGTTTAGCACATAGGGTGGATAGAATAGTGTGTGCAGAAAACAGTTTAGCGCGTGCATGGATTTTAGCACATAGGCAAGTTGTTTTAGCGCACCAGGAAAAATTTTGCGAGATAGGGTGATTTTGTGAATGAGAAAAAGTGATAGGGTAAGGCCAGGTTTGCTAGGATAGGTGTAATTTGTGCATTGTTGTGTCTGTTGTCATGGTTTTTGTTAGTTTGTCCAATATGAGTGTTGATATAACTTGTTTTTATTTGCGATATTTTAAGTTATGCATGGATATTAATGTGTTGTTTTTATCAAAGCATGATTTGTTTTTACATTGTGTGTCAAGTTCATTGTGTGAAGCCTGATTTGTGTTACAAGCTGATATGGGTTGGAAACTTGAGTTGTTTTACAAGCTGATATGAGTTGGAAACTTGAGTTGTTTTACAAGCTGATATGGGTGGGAAACTTGAGTTGTGTTACAAGTTTATGTGATGTGGAGACTTGAGTTGTTTTACAAGTTTTGATATGGTTTTTGATAACTTGAGTTGTTTTACAAGTTGATATGGAATGACATGATGTGGAACTTGATGTCGATGAGAAAATTGTTTCATGTTTTTGATGTGATTTTGATTTTGATATCTTTGTTTTGATGTGGAAACTGATATTGGACTTGGTTTGCTATTTGACAGGAGCGATTGGGAGTGGTTCAGTCGCGCAAGCGATTTCCTAGACCTTGGACTTTGATACCACGGTTAGCACAGGCCGACCTTGACATTATTGAGAGATGCAGTCTTACTTCCCTATTGGATATGCCTTGGTTCACTGTGAACCGGGGTTTACTTACAGCGCTCGCAGAGAGGTGGCACAGCGACACGAACACCTTTCACTTTGCCATGGGTGAGATGACAATCATGCCAGAGGACTGTTATAGGATCCTGCACATATCAGTAGTAGGTTCACTACTACCTTATGAGCAGTCGGAGGAGGGCGGGATAGAGGCACTTCGCCGCATATTCCAAGATGAGACAGTTTGTGGATATGAGATCCCTTGGCAGGAGTTCCTGGACTTGGATTATGCACCTCTTCCATCAGTACTAGCAGGGTTTATAAGTGGCTTTCTATGTCCTGACCGCAGGTCAAAGGGACTATCTGTGAGATGGGGGCTAGTTTTAGAGGATATGGTGACACAGGGCCGCAGGTTCGCGTGAGGATCGGCTATGCTAGCCCATTTGTACAGGGATTTGCACGAGGTGGTATACCTAGGTTACGGCAGTTTGTTAGCTGGCATGACGCTCCTACAAGTATGGTGTTGGGAGCACATTCAGGTAGCCAGGCCATTAGCAAACAGAGATGGGCCCATTGGACGCGCCTATGCCTATGGTTATAGGGGTCTAGTTGTCCAGCGAAAGCTAGGCAAACTGGAGCATTGGAGGCGAGTGTTGGACGACCTTGATACAGTCACTTGGCGATCATATATAGGATGCGAGGTATGGGCGGAGGATGGGCTGGAGATGCCCCATATTTTTATGATGCAATACCTGATCAGGAGGACCCCATTCGTGGTCACCAGAGTTTTGCGGCAGTTTGGTCGGCAGCAGGGTATTCCTCAGGGGGCCTACTTGTATGCGCGCTGGAGGTAGGACATACCAGATTGGGGTCTGACTATTGATAGTGTAGTGGCTATAGAGGAGTTTTTTAGCTTAGCGGGCTAGATATGGGATTATGCCCCAGAGATTTTGGATGCTGGCATGACAGATGAGTTCGCCCATTTGTTCGCCGCACGGGCAGTGGCGAGGATATCAGATCCAGAGGAGATGCGGCTTCATTTGATGATGATGATGATCACGAGGGAGGTGGAGATGATGAGGATGATGAGGGAGAGGAGATTGGGGGAGGAGAGGAGATAGAGGGTTGGAGAGAGTAGTTAGACGAGTGGTGATGGACAAAGGGAGAGGCGGGTTGGCCATTGGAGCAGGTGGAGAGGGGATGGTGGGGGAGGTTCTAGCTGCAGTGGGGGGAATTGACGAGGCAACACAGCTAGTTCAGAGGAGGAGGATGGATGTGCTACCACCTCCAGCACCGAGGACAGGCAGAGGGAGAGGGGATACCCCTTCACAGGTACCCCTACGGGTCTAGATCCCTACTCATGTGGAGGATGCATAGATTAGGACCCTATAGATGATGGTACAGAAGTTGCAGGCACAGCTATTGATGCATCAGCGGTAGATTGTTCAGCTGACCACGGAGTGAGACACAGAGATAGAGCGGTGGGGTCAAGTGGAGGAACTTGCAGCGAGCATGCAGAGAGTAGCAGCAGGTGGTCCGATGAGAGACACCCTGAGAGAGCTTTCTTTGAGAGCTCAGGAGGCGGAGTACTACCGTCGCCACTATGAGGTTGTGGTACCTAGGGATCGCCGAGTGCAGAGCTTCACACAGTCAAGATCGAGTCAATCTCGAGAGACTAGGTCGCGGTCAGAGAGCCGAGGTTTGACAGGACCATCAAGACATGATCCTCCTGGAGATCCAAGGGTAGGGACTTCTGGAGCGAGACCATCTCCGTCAGGAGATAGTCATACTTGAGAGACGTGGTCTCCGCTGTATTTTCATCATTGTATTTGTTTGTACTGGGCACAGACATGACAGATTTTGTACATTTTGATCATTTTTGAGATATATATATATATATATATATATATATATATATATATATATATATATATATATATATATATATATATATACGGCACCATTTTCTTTTGATCATGTGATGTGTTATATGGATGCACATTCTATGTGGTCTTTCTTTACTTCATGATAATGCAATGCTTAGATAGATGATATGATGCATGATGTAGGATGTATGTTGTGAAAATGTATCTTGAAAATGAGATGTATGATAATGATATGTTGTGAGATGTATCTTGAAAGTGAGATGTATGATAATGATATGCTGTGAGATGTATCTTGAAAATGAGATGTATGATAATGATATGATGCTAATGCAAGAGTAAAATGATATGCAACTTAAAGCAAGAGTAAAATGATAATGATGTGCAGCTAATGCAAAATGATATGTGACTACTTGTAAAATGATAATGCAACTATGTTAAAATGATATGCGACTATGTTAAAATGACATGCGACTATGTTTTTGGAGCATCCTCATTCTGCATTTGCCATCCTGATATAACCATATGTTATTTGCTTTTGAGATAATTATCATCATTGAGTATTGATTTGTTTGGGATATGTTGAAAATTTATACAAGCACAATGGTATAATTGAACCATAATGACTTGAGAAAAATTTACATGATTTTTGATTTTGCAAGATAGCACAAGCGTCAAGGTATAATTGAACCAGGACGACCTGAGTGCGGATTGCGTATAAACAAACAAGATTAAACCATTTGTATGCGCAAAGTGGATTCATGTCTTCAGTGATATGCTTTGAATCACATCTCAAGACAAGTATTTACACAGTATAAATGATCGCTTCCTAGACAGAAGACTAAGAAAATATTGGAGTTGTCCCATGATCTCTAGCTTTGAAACTTTTAGTGAGAAAATGCAAAGAATCCAATAATTTAAAAAGTTCAAAATGCAAAAATAGTCAAGATTTTATGTTATAATGCAACATTTATTACTTCATAAAATCATACATCTTTGGTATTTCTTGTGATGTTTTGTGGTTGTTTTTGCGATGAAGTTTGGATGCGTTATTTCTGAGTTTTTGCAAATAGTTTTGATGTCTTGAATGTGTTGCAAGTTTTGACGATTTATTGCCTTTAGTTGAGTGTGCCTCTTGACGTGAATATGTACAGCGATTTCCAAGCCGTGGTGGAAGGTGGTAAAAGGATATATGGATAGACCAGGATAGTGACTACGCTAAGTATGTCCTGAATGGATATTTTCTAAGTGTCGGGCGATGGCCGATAGTGTTTTATGACGAAGATAAGGATGTGGATATAGATAGAGGAGCCATCCTCTCACAATAGCGCCTATTACCAGGTTTTCACCAGTTGCTTTTATTGTACCTTTTTATTTGTTTTTTCTAGATTTTTTTATTTTTTTGCTAGTTTTTGCTTTTTCCGTGCATTTAGACCACTCAAGTGTAGTATTTCTTTAGATGCATTTTGTTAGTTGGT
This sequence comes from Cryptomeria japonica, assembly GCF_030272615.1. Lineage (NCBI taxonomy): Eukaryota > Viridiplantae > Streptophyta > Pinopsida > Cupressales > Cupressaceae > Cryptomeria > Cryptomeria japonica. The sequence goes on along the minus strand of NC_081408.1, from coordinate 591,950,176 downwards.
TCTTCAAGCACATCTCCTTCTGAGGTTGTGAGCTGATAGGCACCTGATCCATAGACTGATATGATGACATAGGGACCCAACCAGTTAGGTTCAAATTTCCCTTTCTTTTCTCGATCTTGCTGATTTCTTGGATTTTCTTTGAGGACTAGGTCACCAACTTTGAAGTTGCGAGGGATGACCTTATGATTGTAGCTCCTGCACATGCGTTTCTGATATGTTTTGAGATGAGTGTAAGCATGCTGACGTCTTTCATCTAATAGTTCCAGTTCTTGCAGTCGGTTGACCCGATACTCTTCATCTGGGATTAAGCCTTTTAGAGAGACTCTGAGAGATGGAATTTCCACCTCCAGTGGTAAAATAGCTTCGGATCCATAGACCAAAGAGAAAGGTGTTGCTCCTATAGGTGTATGGATGATGGTTCCGTATGCCCAAAGTGCTAGATTGAGTTGGATGTGCCAATCTTTTCCTGCATCATTTACTATTTTCTTGAGAATTTTCAGTATTGTTTTGTTGGATGCTTCTGCTTGACCATTTCCCTGTGGGTAGTATGGTGTAGAGAACCGATGTTGTATTTTGAATTGTTCACATAGTTCTCGGACATCTTGGTTTTTGAAAGGCCGTCCATTATCAGTGATAATGGAACTTGGAATACCATATCTGCAGATCAGATAGTTTAGGATAAAAGAGGCAATTTTTTTCCATTTGAAGATGAAGGATGAATTTTGCCAACCAAATCCAACCCCCACTGACAAAAGGGCCAGGATGTTGTAAATGGTTGTAGTTTTTGTGCTGGTGCATGTATCAGATTGCCATGGATCTGGAATTTAGGACACTTCTTGGCGAAGTGGTAAGAATCTTTCTCCATTGTAGGCCAGTAGTATCCCATCCTTAGAAGCTTTTTAGCAAGAGTAGTCCCTCTTGAATGTGTTCCACAAATAACCTCATGAAGCTCGTGTAAAGCGGAATCAAAATCATTATGATCAAGGCAACGAAGAAGAGTACCATCTAGACCTCGATGGTACAAAGTATCAGCGGTAAGGGTATAACGGGCAGCTTGCCGGATAAAATTACGTTTCTGGTTACGGGATTGGTTAATGGGTAAGATGTTGTTCTTGAGATAATCATATATTGGTCCATACAAAGGGGAATCCAAACCAGTTAAGGCATAGACGACATGGGATTCAGAGTGGTCATAGGCTGGGGAGAACAATTGCTCTACCAGAAACTCGTAACGACTCTATTGTTCTGGAATTTGTAGTAATGAAGCAATAGTAGCCATGACATCGGCTGCTTTGTTGTTCAGCCTTGGTATCTTCTCGAAGGTGATGTGTACAAAATACTATTTGAAGTCATCCACCATTTGTTTGTAGGGTAGTAGCTTGTCATCTTTTGTTTGATAGTCATTGTTGATCTGATTGATGACTAGTTGTGAATCTCCGTAGACCATTAACTCTGTAATTTTCCATTCTACAGCCATTTTGATGCCTATAACCAATGCCTCATATTCAGCCACATTATTCATGCATGGGAACATAAGCCTATATGATCTTGGTATAGTGTGTCCTTCAGGAGTGATGAAAATAATGCCAGCACCTGAACCATGTTGGGTGTAGGATCCATCAAAATATAGAGTCCATTGTTTGGTAGAAATAGCCAGAATGTCCCTATCCAAAAATTCAATCTCCATAGTTTGTTTTCCTAGTAGCGGTGCTTCAGCTAGTTGATCTGCAATTGCTTGTCCTTTGATGGCTCTTCTTTCTGTGTATTGGATGTCAAATTCACTGAGAATCATGACCCATTTAGCCAATCGTCCAGTAAGAGCTGCTTTGCTGAGTAGATATTTGAGAGGATCAATTTTTGCTACTAGCTTAATGGTGTGTGCTAGCATATAATGTCGGAACTTCCGAGATGCAAAGGCCATTGTTAGACAAGATTTCTCAATGAATGTGTAGTTGAGTTCATAGCCATTCAATGTCTTGCTGATGTAGTATATGGCTCGTTCCTTTCCTTGTTGATCTTCTTGTGCCAAGAGTGCCCCCAGCGATATATCTATTGTTGAGATATATAGAATAAGGGGCTTTCCTGTGACTGGTGGTACTAGAATTGGTGGATTCATCAGGTACTGTTTGATTTGATAAAAAGATTCTACACACTTGGTCTCCCATTTGAAAGGTACATTTTTATGTAACAAATGGTTAAATGGTAGACTTTTATCATCTAATTGAGTGATAAATCGCCTGATTGATTGAAGCCGTCCTTGTAGAGATCTGAGTTGACTGATATTCTTTGGTGGTGGCATTTCCATAATGGCTTGTACCTTTGTTGGATCTACTTCAATACCCTTAGCTGAGATAAAGTAGCCTAGTAACTTTCCTGATGTAACCCCGAAGACACACTTCTTAGGGTTGAGCCTGACTTGGAATTTCTCCAATCGATCAAAGATCTTTGTTAGGATGTTGAGATGTTCTGCTCTAGTGAAGGATTTAGCTAGTAAATTGTCCACGTAGTCTTCCATAAATGTGTGCATCATGTCATGAAAGATTGTTGTCATTGCTCTTTGATAAGTAGCCCCTACATTCTTTAAGCCAAAAGGCATAACATTCCAACAGTATGTTCCCCAAGGACAGGTGAATGCAGTTTTATCTTGATCTTCTGAGGCTATTTTGATTTGATTATAGCCTGAGAAACCGTCCATTAGTGAGAGCATTGCATGGCCCGCTGTGAGTTTTACAATTATGTCGATGCTGGGCAGAGGAAAGTCATCTTTTGGACAGGCTTTGTTGACATCTCTAAAATCCGTGCAGATTCTGATACTGTCATCTAGTTTTGATACTGGTACGATATTGGAAATCCATTATGCATAGTCAATGGGTCGGATGAATCCAACATCTAATAGTTTCTTTAGTTCAGCTTTGACCATGAGTGCCACTTGTGGATTCATCTTTCATAGCTTTTGTTTGACTGGTTTAACTCCTAGAGAGATGGACAAGTGATGCATGATTAAGTGTGGATCTACTCTAGGCATATCGGTATATGACCAAGCAAAGTTAAATTGCTTTTCTTTAAAGAAAATGATAAATGTTGATCTTTCCTCCTCTGTCAGAGATTCTGCAAGGTGTATATTTTTTACTGCTTCTGTGGTACCAATGTTGATTGATTGAGTGGGCTCAATCAATATGGGTGATCGCTCATGAAAGTGCTCTGGAAGAGTGTCAAGTCTCCCATCTTTAGGTGCCTTAAAAAGGTTTTCACCCTCAGATGCATCCTTTATTTTTACTTTTTTGTGATCTAGAGCTGCCATTGATAGGTTTTCAGCATCAGATCTTTTACTTGGGTCATTTTTGCGACTAAGAGACTTGGCACTCCCTAATTTGCCGATATCCTTACTTTGTTCACTGGTAGAGCCTGTCTCCAGATTAACGGTACATAGGTAGTGGATAATAGACTCATCGTCCGGGAAAATTGGTATATCATGTGTTTCGGGTTCATCCCAGTCAATGAGGTCAAGAAAGACAAGCGGTAAGGAATCGTTCGGTGGATCAAGTTCTGCTTCTGTAAGTGTTAAGACAGAGGTTTCATCGTGATTGGTCTTTATTTTAAAGAAGTCCAGGATTTCATCGAGGTTTTCGATGGTATTATCTTCCGTATAGACTTGTTCATAATGCTTTTGTTTGCTTTCCTTGGTGTCATAGATATTCTTTGGTCCAAATTCAAGAGGTCTATCTTCTGCGTTATGTTCTTCCTGAGAAAGGGGTATGGTGCTAGTATTATTAGGGATATCTGTAGTAGTATTTGAGCAGGTACCCCATTCATATTCATTGGAATCAGTTTCTGAGGCATCATCCCAAATTCTATTAGTGTTGTGAACAGGTATGTTGTACAGTGAAAATAGATCTTTGATGATGGATACTATTTTGATAGTTTTTGTTGATTCGGTGTCAAATCCTGCTTCTATTTTCTGCATTTGTTCATAGACTGTGTCGCTTCGGGGAGAAATAATGGTATCCAGAGATTATTTTATTTGTTATTGAGATATTGGTGTTTGAATATGAGCTACTGCTGCAGATATGTCCTTCTTGTGGCTTAGAAGCTTTTCCAGATGTAACTTATGTTCTTGACGTTCCCATGCCTTGCGGATTGTTTCTGCTGACTCAAATAGTGCTTCCTGCCATGATTCTTCTTTGTACTTATTCTTTGCTTTCCATTGAGGTTTTGCAGTTATGCGTGGCAGCTTTCTTAGTAGGAAAGTGATCTTACAACCCAACCTTATTTTGTCTCTACTGGGTTGTGAAGGAAGATCTATGGGTTCAGTGACTCCTTCTTTGCATTTCCCAATAGGTCCTTTACCGTCATATCCCATTTGTTGCATGATTAAGTATCATTTTCCATATAGGTGTGTTGGTAGAATAATGTCCAGAGCAGCTGCTCTGTTATCTTCTTCCTCATCTTTGTATAACCAGCTAAGAATGTCCTTATCTTCTTATTCATGTGCTAAAGTGCCCAGTTGGATGAAGGTACCATCAAATTTGGTGATGGGTTGAGTTACCAGATGCGTTGATGTAGTAGGCAATCCATGAGATCTGGGTGATGTTGGTAATTTGGCCAAACACAGGGGTTCCAAAGAGTATTCTCCCATACCTTGGTCTTTGATTTGCATTTGCTGCTTGAAATCTCCATATAATGAGTCGGGCCTTGTTGTTTGTAGATCTGATGTTGAGGATCTCTGCTTTTCTCTATTATGAGGAACTAAACTGTTCTGGGCTGCCCCCATTGTGTTGCAATGTTGAAAGGGGTTGTGATCGGCAGATATGGAGATCTCTTGTCCGTCATAAGGAAATTTGGCACACTGGTGATACGTAGAAGGCACTGCTTGCATTTCATGTATCCAGGGTCGCCCTAACAAAATATTGTAGGTGAGATCTATGTCTAAGACCTGACACATAGTATCCTTTTGCACTGGTCCAACTTGAATGGGTAACATCACAGTTCCTTTAGATGACGTTTCCTCATCATCATATGCCTTTATGGTAATCTTCTTACTGGGATCAATAGACTCTTTTGAGAAGCCTAATGCATGGATAAGCTTTAAAGTACATATATTAAGTCCAGCTCCTCCATCTATTAAGACTCTTTTTACTCGGTGTTTATAAATGATGACTTCAATATGGAGAGGAGTGTTATGCGGATGACTCAAGGAAGTATTATCATGCTCTGAGAAGGTGAGGTAATGAGGTCCTGTCATATGGGTGACCATGGCTTGAAATCTATCTGCATCCAGATCTTGAGGTACATTGGTTTCCAATAGCACTTGTTCCAATATGTTTTTGTGTTTGGGTGATAGTTTCAGCAATTCTAGTATGGATATCTAAGCGGGAGTTTTGCGTAGTTGGCTAACCAAGTCATATTGGACCTTTGGTGTAGTAGTTGTAGGTGCGGTATGTCCTTTTAAGACATATTTCTGAGTTTGGGTTGTTACATTGACAGATTCATGATCACGCTGATCTCGGATGGTGATGACGTTTACCTGATGATCTTCAACTGATATGTGATTGATGGTGTTGTCATAGATATGGTTGATATGAGCTCCGCATGTATCGTTTGAGGTTGAAGCTCCATCTTTGTTGTAATTTGGAAGAGGATTTTTAAAGGCTCCATGGTCACCATTTGTTTTGAGACCATCTACTGTTAAGTCACCTCGATCAATCATGTCTTGCACAATGTTTTTCAATCTCATGAAATCGTTCATCCGATGACCCTTGTTACGATGGAAATCACAATAGTGTGAATCATTCCACCAAGGTGGTTTGATTTGGGGTTCATAGTTACTTATTGCAGGCAAGGAGAGAATCTTGTTTGCCAGAAGTTCTCTGAATGTTGATTCTAGTGATTGTCCCAGTGGTGTGAAGACACGCCTTTGGAAATTGTTGGTGTTGTCGCGTGAATTGTTGTTAGGTCCTGGATTTGTGGTTTTGCTTTGAGTATCGTTGGTGTTGTTTGTCTTGAGTTGGCCTTGATTGGTGTTTGGTGTATAGGTGTTAGCGTGTGGATGAGCACCTTTAGGATTTTTCGTAGCCTGAGGATTTTCGGATAATGCAAGCACTAGTTGTTTAGATTTTGGATCATGCAATTCATTGTTGCCTTCATTTTTGTTTCGATTCCAGAATCGAGATTTGTCCAAGTTGTTGTTGTTCTGGTTATTGTAGTTTGATGAGTTTGTTCCTTCCTTGAAGAATTTGAGTGTGCCCTTTTTGACACATGCTTCCTCTACTTGAATGTCATTTTCAATCAATTTAGCAAAAGACGGTATGCATTGGAGTTTGAGCCTGTAACTCATTTCACCATTTAATTTATCGATGAAGATTTCCATTTTCTCCTTTTCGAGAATATCCCGAGGATATCGTGATACCATACGTCACGAGCGTTGAAGGAATATCATGAATGTTTCGTTGTTCTTTTGTTTGGTGTTGCAGACGTCTAGCATGGTTATAGTGTGTTGAATGTTATAGGAGTATTGTGTTATGAACTTGTTAACCAATTCATCAAACGATCTGACAGGTGGCGTAATTTTGGATAACCATTCCATTGTTTGCCCTCCCAAGCTTCTTGGGAATAACCTCATCAGATAGGTGTCATCGTGAGAAAACTCAAGACTCATGGTACAGAATTCTCTGACATGATCACGGGGATCACTTTTTCCATCGTACTTGTCAAATTTAGGCACGTCTGAGTTTGGAGGAAAAGGGATCATGTGCAATCTCCTGTCAAAAGGATAAGGATAGATTTCATTTAAAGAGTATCGTATTGTTGTCCCTTGTTGCATGTCCTGCATTTACCTTTGTAACATTTGCATTTGTTGAGTAAGGGCAGCCAAAGGCACATTGTTTTGTCAAGGGAATTGTTCTTCCCTTGCATTGATCCTGGGTTGAAATGGTGTTTGGAACGGTATGTTTTGCTCAGGAAGGTATTGTCTTGGTGTATGTTGTTCTGGTATGTTTTGATCCGGGATGTTTTGCATTGGCATATGTTGTTCTGGTATGTTTTGTTCAGGGTCACGTGCTTCTCTTTCCCGTTGTCGTTCTTGATATTCGTAATGCTGAGGGTGTGTCCTAAACACATCTGCGTCAAGGTTTTCAGGGAGTTTTACTCCTTTACTTGTGAGCATGACCAAATATTTTTCTTTGTCATTTTCCATGAGCCTTTCTACAAGCTTTTGGAATGAAGTGCTTTCCTGACATTCCTGAAGAAGCTCCTCAAAAATTTCAGTCTCCTCTAGTTGTGGACCTTCAAAAGGATTTGACAACCTTCAATTCATACTAGACTCTGCATGTGTTTCGCTTTGTTGGTTTTGTTGAGAGCGAGTAACAAGCATGTTAGTAGAAACTTTCAGTGATGAAGGGGACAAAATCCTTGTTGATATGTTTCTCGGGGGTGGGTGGTTCTGGTCGAGGTGTGTTATAAGTGATACACTCGTCAGGCAAGAATGTCGGGTTGATCCTTCCTCCACGGTTTATGATTTGATTAAAAGTGGACTTTTGACAATATGCCCTAGTTTTTAAAGGCTCTTTGTCAAATTTGTTGGATTTGTTTTGGATATAACATTTGACGTGATGAAGGAAGACTCGATGAGATTTGAAGAGTTGACGATTGATGTATAAAAACTTATTTCTCTTGATGAATTTGGAAAAACTAGGTTGTTGTTTCTTCAACGTGATGTTACGATAAAGATTCTTTCTTCCCAGAATATGGAGATTAGTCATGCATGAGTGATCAATGGTTTCCTTTGATTTGTTTGGATTCAGTTTGATCTCGTTTTGAAAATTCAAGTCTTACTCTATCAAAATGAAGGTTTAGATGCCCCTTCACGACAAAGTGTGTCAAATGATATGGATAAAAGCCTCTCGATATGGAGACTTGATTTGACAACCTGAAATATTTTAAACAAGCGTTTTTTGAGATGGGATCCATGAGATGGTAAAGGATTTTGTTGATACTTGTGATGAGGTTTCGGGATTATGATAAGATAGATATGTTTTATCATGTGATCAGTTTCAAATTTTTACAACGTTTGTTTTGACACAAATTTGGCTTAAGAAATAGCTTTTAAAGTCTCGTTTTCGCTACTCCGCTTTGATGGAAAATGATGCTGATGGAAAGAGGCTTCTGAAAATGTTTTCAAAAATTTTTAAATTCCTCACTGTTTTGCCCCCTGTCTTTTTGCTTTTGGTCATGCGCTAAAACAGAGACAGGATGCGCTACCAAATTTACTTTACACGCTAAAAGAATGACCACACGCGCTAGGCTACCCCCAGACACATGCTAAAAGTTTTGACTGTTTAAAATTTTGTTCTCTTTGTTTTGAAAGGTTATGCACTAGTATGGGTCTGCTACGCGCTAGCTGTTAAACCTGATGTGCTAAAGTTTGGTTTCTACGCGCTAAGCTGATGCTTCAACGCGCTAGACTATTTTTCTGATGCGCTAAATGTTTAACATTGTTTTTGGACTGGGATAAAACGCTACTATTCAGAACAGACGCGCTAATTTAATGGTTTGATGCGCTAACCGAAATACCCTATGAGCTAAGGAGTTGTTCCCACACGCTAATCTGCCCTAATTTTGCCTTTGGTTGGTTTTTCTGTAATTTTTGGTTTTGATTGTGAGTTTTTCAGCTTTGATGGATGATTTTCTTAAGTAATAAATGTAAGCACGGCACAAAGAAGACAACCATTCTTGCTTAATCTAACAAAAAGTGTATGTTCTGCGAGAATGTGTTCAAATCCTCAATGTTTTAACAGGTTTAGATACAAAAAACACACTTCAGAAAGACTCTTTATTCAAAGGTCATAAATGACATCATAGCCCACTAGTCTCGATACTCCGTCAGCTCAAATAGCCATGTCACCCCCTAGAGGGCACCCATTTTTTTGCCTTTTGCCAGAAATTAACCCAAAGTGAATTGCTTCACAATTGAGTAGTTATCTTGGGAGATATATGGTGAATAATCTTGGGGGCAGATTCTTCCCCACCCTTGCACTATGATGTTATAAATGTCTGGTTACTGACTCGGTTCAAAGTTTCTATTTCTATGGCTCGTAATCAAGCTTCCTGTTCGGCCGTCAGTGATAAACTCCCTTAGGAGGATTCCCAACCTTTAAAACAAAGGCTTTATGTATCTCGGGGATACTAGGGGAAGACTAATCATTGCGTGCAACCGTTGAAAAGGACTTTCACCACTTTTCACTTTTGATTATAGTGGGTTGAAATACTTGGCGTCAAAGTCGTTTCCCACTTAGGTCATTCCCTTCACACGGGCCATAAACGGCTTTAAGAGTTGATTCCAACTCTTCGGGAAGGCAGGCCTACTAAAGGATGTATTGCTTGAAATAAAGAAAGCTTTTAAGAGTGGTCTGGCTTTTTGATCACCCAGTTAAGGGGAGAGCATATACCTTCCACTTTCGAAACAAGGCAAACAAGGTTCTTTTTAAGCCTTCAATTCAGTGATTTGATAACTTCTATTTGGAGATGTTGCTCCAAAAAAGCATGGTGTTAATTTTACTTCCCCAAATCAATGATTATTTAATCTAAGGAAATAATCGAGTCAACAAAGCAAAAAGGTTCGTTTTGGTCAACAAAGAAAAATCGGTAAACAAAAGGGGAATTACTTCCCTCTTTGATTGTAACAAATCTTTTTAGGTGAGGTTCTTTCCCTTGTACAAAAATTGAAGATGAATCCTTTTAAACACCAAAGGATGGTGAGGTTCTTTTTATTGATCTATTTTTGCAAAAAGAGATGGTTTGTCTTGTTCTTTTTAAAGTCCAAAAATAGGTTTTCTCCTATGAAAGCAAGAAATGTTCGGTTTAGTGATTCTTTTTATAGCCCAAAGGAAATAAGTGAGTTCAATTCTTTTAAGAATAGAAGAAGCTTAAAATTTTAAACTAACTTAACTAAGTTAGTGAAAATTCTAACTATCTTAAATTCTTAAAGTTTAAGCTCCCCCCTGCAACAATTTTTTGTTAGAATCCTGCAAGAAGACAAGTTAAAAAATGTTAGATGGTTGGTGGACTTCAACAAGTCTATTTTCTTATTCCCGGTTATAGATTTTGGAACCTTAATTTCTGCCTATTTTTTATGCACTACAGAACAAACTGCACGCGCTACATAATAGCCGTGATGCGCTAAAAGAAGTCTTCAACGCGCTACACTATTTTCGGGATGCGCTACTCTGTGTGCCGAAAGCGCTTCTTTGTTTTTCACCCGCGCTGAGACCTATAGGAAAAATTCTAATGCTTATGCACTAATAAATAGACTTGATGTGCTAGGTGATGGACCCCACGCGCTGAATAGTGAACTGGATGCGCTAGGCTGTTAACCAGATGCGCTAGGGAATGATTCCCACGCGCTGATTTTTGTTTTTCGCGGACCTGCAAAAGTGGATATATTTCAAAACCAATTAGATATATGGGGTCAAGCCCCACGCGACAAAAATGTATGCAGGAAAAGCGGGTCAATAGAACTCAAAATGTGAAAAAATGGAGCTCTATGGAGCCTTGCTCACACACCCACAACACTTCTTGGTGCAAGCTATGGAGTTATAAAGCATAACTCAGCTTCTCAAGGATGGTTCCATGGTTCTCTATCTTGCACGGTCCCTCAAACCAACATTTTTGCTCTCAGATTACTGAGCAAAATGGTTTAGGGATGGCAAATGCAAGAACGAGGGATGTTTTTTGTTGATTTAATATGAGATACATCCTAAGCTATGCATAATTCTAGAAATGCAATAAACTAACTATAAGATGACAAGGTTAGTAAACAAAACTATCCTAGCATGCTATATTAGTTCAATGATTTAGGCTATATGACAAGGAACATACTCTAAATTAGCATATTTAGATTAATTCCTGATTTAAAAGAGAAGCTAAATGATGAGCATAAAATGAGATATGAAAGCTTGAATGGATTTTAGTATAAGTGAGATGCTAAAGACTTGGATGATCCTAAAATGGAGGGATGAGAGCTCTATTTATAGCAAAAATAGGGCAATAGATGGCCAGGATTGAAAGATTTAATCAAGGGTTGAGTTTGAAAGTTGAGAATCCATGTTTGCAATTGGCACCAATGAAATGGTGACAATTGTCAACATAAGACTGGGTTGAGGGGAGAAGTAGGAAGCATTAAATGCTTGAGAAGACCTCATGGTTACCCTAGGGGTTAAGGGTTAAGGTTAAGTTAAGATTACCCATTGGATAAAACTTTTACCCAAAGGATAAACTCTTGTGCAAAGGTTTAAGGATAACCATGGTCAAAGCAATAAATGCTTGATGAGACCCTTGGGTTAGATGGAGGTTGAGTTTATGGAAATTCTTTAGCCATGTAAGAGGGTTTGAGTTAACCATTAATGGTTATGAAGACTTTGGGGATAACTTTGTAAGAGTCCTTCCAAATTTGGGGGCTTTCAACAAGTTAGCTTGTTGAATGGATAAAGGCTTTAATGCATTTTGAAGACTTTACTCCAAATTTGAGAAGTGGCCTCCTCAAATTTAGGGAAAAGGGATAATGGATGGGTTTGGGTTAATTAATTAGGATTAGAAGAATCTAGAAGAGGTTAGAAAGAGGGTTAGGATGCAAGTGGGAGGTGTAGGATTTTGCAAGTGGGTGAGGGAAAATAGGTTTTATTAAAATAAATTACTTTATTTTAATTTGGTTGTAATTAAATAAATTAGATTTATTTAATTTAGGATAACTATTTTAATTAAATTTGAATTTAATTAAAAAGTGGATAGGGGCTTTAATTGAGTAAAATGAATTTATCCTATTAAATGGTATAGTGATTTTAATTGAGTAATTTACTTAATTAAATAGAGGAATGTGGATTATTTAATTAAATTGGATTTAATTAAACATAGAAATGAACATAAAATATTCATTTAGGAATATGGTCATTTTTATATGTCTACAGTAATAGCGACAGTTTCTACATCGATGGTGAGCCATTCTCAGTCCATTGGAGAAGCATCTCAGGCACAGGTACGTCATTGTTCTCTATATTATAGCTTTTAAGTGTTTTTGATATATTTATGTTAGTACATTGTATTAATTATACATTTAATCTACAATAGACTCCTTCGCAGTACGGCCATAACGTGGATCCATTTAAGTATGTCTTCAAGAAAACTCCTAAGAGTGACAAGGAGAGGAGAGCAAAGACATTGGCTCCTGGATCAGCCGATGAGGTAATCTACATTTCAATTGCAAAGGAATTAAAGTTAAATGCATAGTTATGTTGTTAATTGTGAACTATTTTCTACAAAAGAATTCTAACTTGGCTTTTGAATTGTGGTTTTGCAGCTATCTACAGAGCCACGTACTACGTTGAAGAGGCTTGATTTTGATGATCCACCACAAGTTTAGGATCATATAGTGTTAGTTTTGGTCATAGAATGACCAATACATGTAGATATATTCTACATTTTTATTGTATATTGATTTGGACATGGCATATACCACATTTTTGTAATACTTGTATTGACTTGGCAGACATGCCTTTTTTTATATATATAAATATTGATATTCAATCCAATAAATGTGTAATGAGTTCATTATTTTGTATTCGTTGTATTTTGTGGTTGTCCTTTTATAAATTTAAATGAATATTTGCATATGTAATCAACAATATGAATATAAACAACAAAAATATATGATATAAAACATTGCAATCGTGGAATATGATTTGATAAAATTTCTAAAATGTTGAATTAACCCTACAAAACTCCTTGTATTCAGTTCATTATTGTGTATTCGTTGTATTTGGTGGCTACCCTTTTATAAATTTAAATGAATATTTGCATATGTAATTAACAATATGAATATAAACAACAAAAATCGACAATATGAATATAAACAACAATGTGTTTGGTGCGAGAGCACCCTCACGCTCGCAATGGTCAAATTTTGTTCGTCGTGTGCACAAACCGATGTCGCGAGCGCGTCTAGGTGGACAGGTTTATGCTAGGAATGCCCCTATCGTGCATCCCAAAGCACCAGAACGTCGAGAGTCATACCCTACTGGTACGATCTCTCAAGTGCCCTGAGTCCAAAAAATTGTCAAAATTTGACGGACTATTTTTTCCAATCCACGACACATACAGTTGATCTGTTTCATCTCATGGGTTCGTGTGAGGCTCCTCTACAATGTCCTATCTCGGTTTTCAGCGAATCAGAGCCATTTTCAATTAGTAGCATTTTTTTGCCTGCTCCAAAAACCGTCAGTTGCTTGCAAGGAAAAGTTGCAAGATTGGCTAGAATTGATTTTGTTCGTCGTATGCACAAACCGACGTTGCAAGCATGTTTGGGTGGGAAGGTTTATGCTAGGCATGCCTCTTTCATGCATCCCAAAGCATCAGAACGTCGAGAGTCATACCCTACCGGTGTGATCTCTCAAGTGCCTTGAGTCCAAAAAATTGTCAAAATTTGACAAACTGTTTCTTCCAATCCACGACACATACGGTTGATCTGTTTGATCCCATGGGGTCGCATGAGGCTCCTCTATAATGGCCTATCTCTTTTTTTGATGACTAGGAGCCATTTTCAATTAGTAGCATTTTTTCGCCTGCTCCAAAAACCGTCAGTTGCTTGCAAGGAAAAGTTCAAGATTGGCTAGAATTGATTATGTTCGTCATATGCACAAACCGACATCGCGAGCGCATTTGGGTGGGAAATTTTACACTAGGCATGCCCCTTTCATGCATCCCAAAGCACCAGAACATTGAGAGTCATACCCTACCGGTGCGATCTCTCAAGTGCCCTGAGTCCAAAAAATTGTCAAAATTTGATGAATTGTTTCTTCTAATCCATGACACATACGGTCAATCTGTTTGATCTCATGGGGTCATGTGAGGCTCCTCTACAATGGCCTATCTCAGTTTTTGATGACTCGGAGCCATTTTCAATTAGTAGCATTTTTTCGCCTGCTCCAAAAACCGCAAGTTGCTTGCAAGGAAAAGTTGCAAGATTGGCTAGAATTGATTCTGTTCATCATGTGCACAAACTGACATCACGAGCGCGTTCGAGTGGGCAGGTTTATGTTAGGCATGCCCCTTTCATGCATCCCAAAGCACCAAAATGTTGAAAGTCATACCCTACTGGTGAGAACTCTCAAGTGCCCTGAGTCCAAAAAATTGTCAAAATTTGACGGACTGTTTCTTCCAATCCACAACACATACGGTCAATCTGTTTGATCCCGTGGGGTTGCGTGAGGCTCCTCTACAATGGCCTATCTCATTTTTCGACGACTCGAAGCTATTTTTAATTAGTAGCATTTTTTCGCCTACTCCAAAAACCGTCAGTTGCTTGCAAGGAAAAGTTGCAAGATTGGCTAGAATTGATTATGTTTGTCATGTGCACAAACCGATGTCGTGAGCTCACATCTCTTCAAATCTTTTCCATCTTTAACTCCATATGTGACTATCTTGTATTTTCTGAAAGAAACTAGTTTCATACCAATTTCATGTGTGCTCTCCAAATGTATGCATCTTGGTAAACGTTGCAAACCACCACATATAGCACAAGAACCTTCCAAACAAGGCATCTTATAATAAATGCAACCATCATGTCTATTACATAGCACACTTGAAATAAATTCTCTTGGCGACTTAGGAGGTGCTTGTATATTACATTCCTGCAAAACATCGTTAGTGTGCAAAGTAGAACAAATATGACAAAAAATATCATACTACATGGAAAATTCAATATGCATCCTACAATAACATGTGGTGCGTACATGATTAATCTTAATATAAAAAGGTTTTTCCATTTCAAAAAATCTTTGAGAAATTTTTATTTGAGGAAACTTTTGAAGGAATCTTTCATAAAATTTAGTTTGAGTCATATCCAAATAGTGTTTCGCATGTGGCTCACAATTTTTAGACTCAATTCATCTTCTAACAATATCTCTTTGGTTGGGCGATACTCTTGTGTTGTCATGCCAAAAAAATTTAATTAATGTTTTTAGTGCATCTACAACAACCTTGTCTTTGTGTGGTAGTCTACCCGAGAATGCCCAAAGAGAATTATTGTTAGGTTCCTCTATTTGTTCTCACCTCTTTAATGCTTTACTTAATGTTGTTCTACTAACGTTTAATGACTTACTTGTTTTGCTTATCAAACTATCTTTTTTTATTTTCTTGGTCATTATGGTTGATGTAATGACACGTCAAGTAGCATTAGAATCTTTACTACGTGATTTTGAACCAATAGATTGATATGCATCAAATAGATTTCTGACAATAGTTCTTTCACTGTTACTTTCAGATGATCTTAGGCCTAGAATTTTCATTATCTCTCTAAAATTCAAATTTTTAATCATTTGAACAATTAATTGACATCTTGCGGTTTGATTTAAGTTTTTAAAATAGTTTTGCTATATTTTTTTAACCATTCTCCTACAAGTTCGTTCATTCATTTTATTGAGCATTGACTTCAATATATTCTCATCAATGTCAATTAGATACTTTGGTTTCCTATGAATGATTCTAGGAGGTGTTAACATCGGTGCATTATGTACATTCAATTCCTCAAGTAGAGAAGGTGTAATATGTTCATCATTTAATTGATTATTCAATGCGGTATCTTCTTCAATTGCATTAGGTTCAAACGGTAAATTATCAAATGTTTCTTCTTCAATTGCATTAGGTGCATTATATCCGTTTGGTAAATCGAATTGAGATGTTGAGGATGACATACCTTCTTCTCCCATTGTTCTTATGTCATGCAATTTCTTCATACGTTGCCTTTCTCTTTCCTTTTGAGCCTCTTGTTGTTCCATCGTTCCTCGCTTGTTTCTTTCCCATGGTTGATATCGGTTGACCTAAATAGAATCATATTACATATATATCTAAAGAAAAGTTCAAAAATAAATAAATAACCATAAATATGCATCTTATCACTATTTTTTGGAATCAAACTATTAAACAATCACAATTCAATCATTTGAAACCATGCAAAAACAAAAAACTAATAAAAAATAATAATTCAATCATTTGAAATCATGCAAAAACAAAAAATTCACTTACTTTTATGTATACAATAGTGATAGAAGTGCAGGACACAGTTCCAGTGGGGCTTTCAACGACCTCAAAAAATTCTTTTGAGGCTGTTGAGGCTCTTGGGAAACTAAAACTATGTCTATAAACAGCGTACGGGCTACATTAATAACCGTGTACACATTGTTAGACCATAAAATGTTGACAAGCCCAACGGTATTCTTTTTTCCCATTCTGGGTTGATAAGTAGCGCGTACGCGCTACTAAGCCTAAAAATGTTTATCGCAAGGTAACGAATAATGGGAATAGTACCCCGTACACGCTTATGAGTAATAAGTACCGTGTACGCACTACTAAGCCTTAAAAAAGTTTATGGCAGGGCAGGGAACTAATAGTTTCAGCGCTCTTGAGAGAGGTAGATGGAGGGAGAGATACAGAGAGAGAGAGAGAGAGAGAGAGAGAGAGAGAGAGAGAGAGAGAGAGGAGAGAGAGAGAGAGAAGAGGGGGTGGGAGAGAAGAAAGGTATGGAGGAAGGGAGAGGGAGAGAGGGAGAGAAGAGGGGGGAAGGGAGAGAGAGATAGAGGGAGAGAGGGAAGGAGGGAGAGAGAGAGAGAGAGAGAGAGAGAGGGGGTGGGAGAGAAGAAGGGGTATGGAGGAAGGGAGAGGGGGAGAGAGAGAGAGAGAGGGGGGGTGGGAGAGAAGAAGGGGTATGGAGGAAGGGATGAGGGGGAGGGAGAGAGAGAGAGAGAGAGAGAGAGAGAGAGAGAGAGAGGGTGGGAGAGAAGAAGGGGTATGGAGGAAGGGAGAGGGAGAGAGAGAGAGGGGGAGAGGGAGAGAAGAGGGGGGAAGGGAGAGAGAGGAGAGGGAGAGAGAGAGGGAGAGAGGGGAAGGAGGGAAGGAGGGAGAGGGAGAGAGAGGGAGAGAGGGAG